>NC_052069.1:77945166-78125166 GCF_015852505.1 Tachyglossus aculeatus
TAGATTCAGCTTTTTATCTAAGAGGTAATTTACAGGCGACATACTAATTTACAAAGGATTCAGCACAGTTTGGCTGCAAATAAAGACATAAAGGAAATATTTTGCTGAACCTCAATTTCTAATGTTTCCTCTTCCTGAAATGACAGGAATGGTGATGAGAAGTCTTTCATAGTTAAGAAAGCAGTAGTTATATAATATTTTGGGGGAATGAGATCATTTGGGGGCCTATCTGGTAGAAGAAGAGATCTCTGCTATACAGGTAGACCAGATTTAGTGTGGCCCGAGTCACTTCAGAGCGGGAGTCAGAATAATTGGAGTTCAGTTATGGCTCTGATGCTCTTTCAGATTTTTATACATGGTAAATGATTGATGAAAATATGCTCATTAAATAGGTTGGGGGTTGAAAGATATTTTGAGGAGTAAGAGTTAAATTCAAGCTCTTGGTGGGAAAAGAAGTCTAAAGTTTAAAAGATTTGGCCTTTTCAGTATATCCCCATAGAATTTAGGCCTGCATTGCCTAAAATGGCACCTTGAAGGGTCCTACCACTGACTCACCACATAATAATAATAATACTATCAGTCAATCTATCAATCCTTGTCACCAACAGTGATATGTATTGACAACTTATTGTGTGCAAAGCACTATACTAAGCACTTGGGAGAGTACAATATAACAACAAACAGACACATTCCTGCCTATAATGAGCTCACAATCTAGAGAGGTAGACAGACATTAATATAAATAAATAGGTAAATAAATTACAGATATACACAGAAACATGCATATATTAAATGGGATGGGAGGGAGGCTGAATGAAGACGTAAGAGCAGTGCAGAAGGGAGTGGGGAAAGAGGAGAGGAGGGCTTAGTCAGGGAAGGGTTCTTGGAGGAGATATGCCTTCAATAAGGCTTTGAAGCAGGGGAATTTGGGAGAGACAGAACAATAGAGCTGGTAGACACAATTTCACCCACACAGGGCTTACAGTCTAGAGGAGGAGACAGACAACAAAATAAATTACAGATAGAGGAAATGGCAGAGTGTATTCATGTAAGTGCTATGGGACTAAGGGTAAGGTGAAAGGCTTAGAGATCCAAAGCATAGATTTGTAAAAGGGAGAGTGAGTTGGGGAAATAAGGGCTTAATAGGGGAAGGCCACTTAATGGAAATGTGATTTTAGGATAATTTTGAAGTTGGGGAGAGTGAAGGTCTGTTTTAAGAAGTGGGAGGGAGTTCTGGGCCAGAGGGAGGATGTATTTCAGAGGTAGGCAGTTAGATGAGACTGACATACAGTGAGTAGGCTGGTGTTAGAGAAGCAAAATGTGCAGGCTGAGTTGTAGTTGGAGATCAATGAGGTAAGGTAGGAAGGGAAGAGATGATTGAGTGCCTTAAGGAGTTTCTGTTTGCTGTGGAGATGCATGAGCAACTATTGGAGATTTTTGAGAATTGGGGAGATTATGGACTGAATGTTTGGTCTTTTTTTAGAAAAATGATCCAGGCAGCAGATGAAGTATAGGCTGGAGTTGCGGGGAACAGGTGGCATATATCTGAAAGATGGTTGGATCAGCATGGTAGCAGTTTGGATGGAGAAGAAAGGGAGTATTCTAGAGATGTTGCTAAGGTAGAATTGAAAAGATGTGGTGACAGATTGAATGTGTAGGTTGAAGGAGAGAGATGTCAAGAATAAAGCAAAGGTTTATGAAGTGAAAGCTTGTGAAAAGGAGCTTTGCAATATTGTCTACAGTGATAGGAAAGTCATGGAGAGGACAGCATTAGGTGGGAAGATGAGGAGTCCTTTGTTGGACATAGGTTTAAGGAGTCAGTGGGACATCCAGAAAGAGATGTTCTGAAGAAGACAGTGTTGGGCTGAAGACAAGAGGAAATGTGAGATTTCAGAGAAGGAGAGAGGTCAGGAATGGAAAGATAGACTTGGGAATCATCAATATAGAGATGATAGTTGAAGCCGTGGGTGTGAATGAGTTCTCAAAGGGAATAGGTATAGATGGAAAATAGAAACACAGACAAGATTCTTGAGGGACTCCCACAGTTCAAGGGTGGGAGGAAGAGGGAGAGCCTGTGAAAGAGAATCAGAAGAGGGGTGGGGTTGCATATTGGCTTCCTTCTAGATCCCAATGCCACATTCACACTGTTCCTCCTTTCCCCATCCCTCTCTTTCCCTTCCTTTGAAACTCATATCATCCACCGCTATCATCCACTCCACTTACTAGTTATGATCATCTTCTGGCCGCCTTCCAGCTTACTTTAATTGCTTTCTCACATTCCTTCTCTCTCCATCCCTACATTGATCCTTGGGGAATTCAGTACCCATGTGGATGTTCCCAACAACACTACTGTTGCCCGTTTCCTCTCATTCCTCAACTCTAATGACCTCCCATTCCACCCCACCCACTCATCAACTTGAACATATACTCAATCTCATTATCTCTAGTCACTGTACAGTCTCTACCTTCACTAACTCAAAAATCCCTCTATCAAATTACAACCTCCATACCTTCTTTCTCTCCTACATACCTACTCCCCATAAATCTGTCCTGTTCTCACACAGAGACCTCCAATTTTTTTTGACTCGCCATAATTTTCTGAAGTCATCATGCCCGATTTGGTCTCCATTACATGAACTACCTTTTCTTGACACACAAATCAACTCCCTCAAGGCTGACCTCTCCACTGAACTCAACTTGCTCATTCCAGCGTGGCTCAGTGGAAAGAGCACAGGCTTGGGAGTCAGAGGTCATGGGTTCAAATCCCTGCTCTGCCAATTGTCAGCTGTGTGACTTTGGGCAAGTCACTTAACTTCTCTGTGCCTCAGTTACCTCATCTGTAAAATGGGGATTAAGACTGTGAGCCCCACGTGGGACAACCTGATCACCTTGTATCCTCCCCAGTTCTTAGAACAGTGCTTTGCACATAATAAGCGCTTAACAAATGCCATCATTATTATTCCCCAGTCCCGTCACTGATCTAGTAACACTAATACAAAACTCTGGATCACCTCCCATGCACAAGTGGTAGACAGCTGCTGGCAGAAATCCAGGTATCAGGCCAGTTTCATCCATCTCAATTTCATTCTTGTCTGCTTCATCTCTGCCCTCTCCTTCACCTCGTAATATTTTCTTGATGCCCATGCTTATTGTTTCAGACATTTAACTCCTTTCTCAAATCCCCGGTCCTCCTATACCCTCATCTCTTGCCCCTTATGAGCTGGCCACATATCCTATTGATAAAATTGTAACAATCAGGTGTGATCACCCTTCTAAACTGTAAGCTCCTTGTGGACAGGGAGCCTAACCTTATATTGCACTCTCCCAAATGCTTTGTACAGAGCTCTGCCCACAGCTAGTGCTCAATTACTGCCATTGATTCACTGATTGAGAAGGAGCAGCCAGAGAGATAGGAAGAAAATCAGTAGAGAACAGAGGCAGTGAAGCCAAGGTTAGATAATGTTTCCAGGACAAAGAGGTGGTCCACAGTGTCAAAGAATCTGTGAAATAGAGGAGGATTAGGATGGAGTAGAGGGCATTGAATTTGGCAGGAAAGATTTAGAGAGGGCTATTTTTGTGGAATGAAGAGGGCAGAATCCACATTGCAGGGGATAATGGAGAGTATTGGAAGAAGGGAAGTGGAGGCATCAGGCACCACGTGTAGAAAACTCACTCAAGGAGTTTGTAAAGGAATGGTAAGAAGGAGGGAGGGTAATAACTGGAGGGTACCATGTGGTCATTTCAATGCTAACAATATTAATATTCATTTTAATACTAATTGTAACCATGATGGTATTTATTTAGTGCCTACTAAATGTCCAGTGTTGTGCTAGTGCTGGAATAGCTACAACATAATCAGATCAGACCCAATCTCTATCCCATAAAGGACTCACAGTTTAAGTAGCAGGGAGAGAAAGTATTTTACTCCCATTTTACATATAAGGAAACTGAAGGAAAGGGCATTTGTCACTTACCACTACCACACAGAAAACAAATGGGGATAGTCTGGACTTGAACCCAGAACTCCTGACTCACAGCCTCATGCTCTTCCCACTATTCCCTCTCCAGCCTTCCAGTTTCAACTGAAAGTCAGCAGAGAAGAACATCATCCTATTAATTTCCTTTGATAGAATTATCTTATGTATTAATAATAATAATAATGGTATTTATTAAGCACTTACTATGTGCAAAGCACTGTTCTAAGCACTGGGGAGGTTACAAGGCATTCAGTTTGTCCCACAGGGGACTCACAGTCTTCATCCCCATTGTACAGATGAGGGAACTGAGGCACAGAGAAGTTCAGTGACTTGCCCCAAGTCACACAGTTGACAATTGGCAGAGCTGGGGTTCGAACCCATGACCTCTGGTTCCAAAGCCCGTGCTGTTTCCACGGAGACATGCTGCTTTTCTATTGCACTTAAATGACTGCCAGTTTCTTCAACGTAAATGACATTTCTTTGAGGAGTAGGGGAACCAGGGTGTCTTTAAGATAATCAGTGAGATGGAAAGTCTAGGGAAGAAAAAAATAAAAATATCAATGGAAAACAATTTAGTCCGGTCAGCCAGTGGAAAAAGCTAAGCAGTGAAACATGATGTCCAATACCATGTTTGGAAGTGAAGCATTCTCAGGGATAAATGGAGTTTTTACTAATGGAAATAGATCTCTATATAGTTTAAATTTAATTTAAGTCACTAGCCTTAGGGTAATTGTATGTACAAATAAAATAGGATGCTAAACTAGATTATTACAGGAACACAATTAAAACCAAAGGTTGTGCAATATTACTAGAAAGGATCTAGTAAGTATGGTGGTCGCTGATTACCATAATTTAATTGGCGAGGGATTCAATTATTTATCATATCTGTGTATTAGTGCTTAGGGTAAGTGATAAACCCACTTTTCTATTTCCACTGGGGTGAAAAGAGCAGTGATTACTGCATTAAAATCTCTAGTGCATTGGGTGACTCAGTGAATTTCCTCCCAGGCACTTTCTTCCCCAGCATTAGACTCATATTCAAGTTTAGACTACAACCACACAACTTGGTTAATCAATCATCACATTTATTAAACATTTAATATGTGCAGATCAAAGTCCTAAGTACTTTGGGGAGTATAATGTAAGATCGGTAGACATGTTCCCTGCTCACGAGGAGCTTGCAGACAGACATTAAAATAAATTACAGTTATGTATGTAAGTGCTGTGGGGCTTAGGGTGAATAAAAGATACAAATCCAAGTGCAAGTGAAGGGAGAGTGAGTGGGGAAAATGAGGGGCTAAATAGCAGCTCCTTCAATTACAGTCTAAGCAAAGATATTGATAAGCTGGTAAATATGGGTTTGGGAGAGTGTTTGTTGCCACTGACCATATGGGAATTAAGAGTTCAGGTGAGCCCTCCAGAATATAGGAATAATTGTAGAGGAACAAACAGAATACAACTGTCACAGAACGAGCAACTTACATTCAAAGTTATCTTAAAAATATTCCCACTGTTGGATAACTAGCAATTTGGATCTGACATTGGAGTGAAAAAATACATGCAAGAAAATTAAACCAAAGTGTAAAAACAGGGATATCAGGTGGGAATGTCCCCAGAAGAATAGTTAGGAGTCCAACACTCTACATTCTACACTCTAGTTGGTGGAGTAAAGTAAGTGCTTAGGGAATCAATTATGCAATCACTGAATGATATTTATTGCATGTCTGCCCGCCACCTAAAGCTCAACATGTCGAAGACTGAACTCCTTGTCTTCCCTCCCAAACCTTGTCCTCTCCCTGACTTTCCCATCTCTGTTGACGGCACTACCATCCTTCCAGTCTCACAAGCCCGCAACCTTGGTGTCATCCTCAACTCTGCTCTCTCACTCACCCCTCACATCCACGCCGTCACTAAAACCTGCCAGTCTCAGCTCCGCAACATTGCCAAGATCCACCCTTTCCTCTCCATCCAAACTGCTACCCTGCTCATTCAAGCTCTCATCCTACCCCGTCTGGACTACTGCACCAGCCTTCTCTCTGATCTCCCATCCTCGTGTCTCTCTCCACTTCAATCCATACTTCATGCTGCTGCCCGGATTATCCTTGTCCAGAAACGCTCTGGGCATATTACTCCCCTCCTCAAAAATCTCCAGTGGCTACCAATCAATCTGCGCATCAGGCAGAAACTCCTCACCCTGGGCTTCAAGGCTCTCCATCACCTCGCCTCCTCCTACCTCACCTCCCTTCTCTCCTTCTACAGCCCAGCCCGCACCCTCCGCTCCTCTGCCGCTAATCTCCTCACCGTACCTCGTTCTCGCCTATCCCGCCATCGACCCCCGGCCCACGTCATCCCCCGGGCTTAGAATGCCCTCCCTCTGCCCATCCGCCAAGCTAGCTCTCTTCCTCCCTTCAAGGCCCTACTGAGAGCTCACCTCCTCCAGGAGGCCTTCCCAGACTGAGCCCCTTCCTTCCTCTCCCCCTCGCCCCCCTCTCCATCCCCCCCATCTTACCTCCTTCCCTTCCCCACAGCACCTGTATATATGTATATATGCTTGAACATTTTTATTACTCTATTTATTCATTTATTTATTTATTTTACTTGTACATATCTATCCTATTTATTTTATTTTGTTAGTATGTTTGGTTTTGTTCTCTGTCTCCCCCTTTTAGACTGTGAGCCCACTGTTGGGTAGGGACTGTCTCTATATGTTGCCAATTTGTACTTCCCAAGTGCTTAGTACAGTGCTCTGCACATAGTAAGCGCTCAATAAATACGATTGATGATGATGATGAGTGCTTACTATTTGCAGAGCACTGGGAAAGTACAATATAGTGGACATGTTCCCTGCTCATAATGAGTTTATAGTCTAAAAGGGAGGCAGACGTTTAAATAAATCAAGGACATGAACATAAGTGTTGTTTGGGCAGAGGAGGGGTGGGGCCAGTGAATAAAAGGGAAAAGTCTACAACTTTGGGAGATGAAATGAGGGCTTAGGAGATATGTTTTCAATTAGACTTTGAAGGTGGGGAGAGTAATTGTTTGTTAGATATGAAGAGGGAGGGCATTCCAGGCCAGAAGCAAGATTTGGGCGAGAGGTCAGTGCTGAGATAGATGAGTAAGTGGGTAGGTTGGTATTAGAGAAGCAAAATGTGGGGTCTTTGTTGCAGTTAGAGTATAGTGAGGTGATATGGGGGGGCAAGGTGATTGAGCGCTCTAAAGTTGATGGTCAGGAGTTTCTGTTTGATGTGAAGGTGGATTGACAACCACTGGAGGTTTTTGAGGAGTGGGGAAACATGGACTGAACATTTTTGAAGAAAAATGATCCAGACGGCAGAGTAACGTATGGACTGGAGTGGGGAGAAACAAGGCAGGGAGGTCAGCTAGGAGGCTGATAAAATAATCCAGGAGGAATAGGATAAATACTTGAATTAATGTGGTAGTAGTTTGGATGGAGAGGAAAAGGTGGATTTAGTGATGTTGTGATGGTTGAACCAACAGGATTTAATGATAGGCAGAATATGTGGGTTGAATGAGAGAGGAGTCCAAGATTGCAGGCTGTGAGACAGGAAGCATGGTGATACCGTTTACAGTGATAGGAAAGTCAGAGGGAGGTCAGATGTCACCATTATCTGGTTATCTATATTGTGCCTTCAATGTTTTAGATATTTTCAAGACCAAATTAATTTTTCCTCCAACAAGCTTAATTTCATCACTTTTAAATCCCATATGGTTTGAAATGACTTATTTAATTGCTTTGTGATTGAAGTTGAACCCCAAATTGTAAACATACAAATCATGCAATTCAGACATATATAAACAAATATATGTTCCTAGATACATCAACATGTTTGTATTCATTTTCAGATTTTGTATAAGATAAAATGATAGAAATTTCTTCATGTTCTTGTTCTCTCTTTGTGTGAACATTCAAAGGCACAGAGCTCTGAACCAAATATTAACTAAGGACAGTATAATGTTTACACTAAGTGAACCTGCACGGAAAGGAGATCTTTGAGCTAAGAAAGTAGAAAATGCAATCTTCATTTTAAAGAGGGATAGACTTCTGAAGTCTTTTCTGCAGTCAGAAGATTGCAGTCCCATCCTCAGCATTATGCATATGGTATAGCCAATAATTTAATCAGCTATTTAATTCTCATAAATTCATACTAAAACTTGTAATATCCTTGTTTTTTCTTCTGTTTCCACTGCTTATAGATATTTTATGTCTTCCTATTAGATTGTAAGCTTCTTGAGGTAAAGTGTGTTTAGCTTTGGACACACTTTCCCAAATACTGAATACAATGCTGAGATCTCAGTGGTTGCTTAATAAATATCTTTTATTGATGAACTGACAATCCAAGCAATGGGACAAACCCAAGAATTTTGAACAACAGTTTATCATCATCATCATCAATCATATTTATTGAGTGCTTACTGTGTGCAGAGCACTGTACTAAGCGCTTGGGAAGTACAAATTGGCAACATGAAGCGTGGCTCAGTGGAAAAGAGCATGGGCTTTGGAGCCAGAGGTCATGGGTTTGAATCCCAGCTCTGCCACATGTCTGCTGTGTGACCTTGGGCAAGTCACTTAACTTCTCGGAGCCTCAGTCCCCTCATCTGTAAAATGGGGATTAAGACTGTGAGCCCCACATGGGACAACCTGATCACCTTGTATCCCCCTAGCGCTTAGAACAGTGCTTTGCACATAGTAAGCGCTTAACAAATGCCATCATTATTATTATTATATAGAGACAGTCCCTACCCAACAGTGGGCTCACAGTCTAAAATGGGGAGACAGAGAACAAAAACAAACATACTAACAAAATAAAATAAATAGAATAGATATGTACAAGTAAAATAAATAAATAGAGTAATAAATATGTAGAAGCATATATACATATATACAGGTGCTGTGGGGAAGGGAAGGAGGTAAGATGGGGGGATGGAGAGGGGGGCGAGGGGGAGAGGAAGGAAGGGGCTCAGTCTGGGAAGGCCTCCTGGAGGAGGTGAGCTCTCAGTAGGGCCTTGAAGGGAGGAAGAGACCTAGCTTGGCGGATGGGCAGAGGGAGGGCATTCCAGGCCCGGGGGATGACGTGGGCCGGGGGTCGATGGTGGGACAGGCGAGAACGAGGTACAGTGAGGAGAAGCAGAGGAGTGGAGGGTGCAGGGTGGGCTGTAGAAGGAGAGAAGGGAGGTGAGGTAGGAGGGGGCAAGGTGATGGACAGCCTTGAAGCCCAGGGTGAGGAGTTTCTGCCTGATGCGCAGTTTAGTTCTCTGAACTTAGCAGAGGTCACTGAACACCTTAAAGATCTATGATAGAAAGTGTGTAAACAAATAAAGAGGCATAGATTGTTTCCTTAAAGTTAACCAGTCAGTGCAATATTGAGTTTTTAAAATTTAAAAAATATTTTAAAAGTCTGACAGCTCTTTATGACTTCTACAGTCTAACACCAAGACTTTATATATTATAAATTACTCTTTTATACTAATGTCTGTCTCCCCCTCTAAACTGTAAGCTTGTTTTGGGTATCTGTTAATTCTCCTATATTTTATCTCCCAAGCACTTAGTACAGTGCTCTACATAAGTGACGTTAGAAGCACTTCAGAACAGAGCAGGAACCAAGATCCAGGCTAGAAAGGAGATGGTCTGTAAGCACTGCATCTTTCTCCTTCCATATCCTTGTTGTGGCCAGCTGTCCTGAGCCCTCATGGCAGGAAGCATGTACACTGAAAGCATCTACTTTGGCAAGGGAGGGCAGTCAGTCAGTCTTATTTATTGAGCACTTTGTGCAGAGCACAGTACTAAGCACTTGGGAGAGTGCAAGTACATAAATGCTATTGATTGATATTTTTACATGACATGGTAGATGTAACATTGCGAGTGTGTTGTGCATCATCATCATCAATCGTATTTATTGAGCGCTTACTGTGTGCAGAGCACTGTACTAAGCGCTTGATGCACAAAAACATAATCACACCAAAATGCACATATGTTACTGAGAGTGATTATGATTTTTCTATTGGCTATTTCATGAGCTGAAATGTTATCATGAAATCAACAAACAGGATTTCCCCATTTCATTTTGACATTTAAGCTGGGATTACTAGTGATGGTAGGCTATTGGACAGTGGTATGGATGGGCTGCATCCCTGGCCTGTATGCAGATCTTACTTTAAAAAGCTGTCACATCTAATGAACTATTTGTAAAATTATCATCATCCTATAGCAGTATTATTGAGTACTAGAAGAGGAAATGAAATCAGTCCATAGGCTATTTTCATAAACATGCAAATACAGTCCTTGCTATGCTGACATGGTTTGTTATTCACAGGGCTTATACTGTTTTTTTTTTTCTTCCTGTTCTCACCATCATGAAGTTTCTTCTCAAAAAGAGCTGTTTTTTTCTTGATTACAAACTGCCATGCTGATCTGTATACCACATTTGACACCCATTATCTGAGATGCTGTTTTTCTGCACTGTCTGCCTTGCATTTGGTTTCTGTGTAATAGCTGACCATACTCTGTTTTCTCCTCTCATGTTCTGCAGAGTGCAGCTGTGTTGAGGAGCTTGAAAGCACTCAGTCAGCTTAGCCCCTCCTACCCCATCCCCCTACTCTCCTACTACAATCCAGCCCGCACACTTTGCTCCTCTAATGCCAACCTTCTCACTATTCCTCGATCTTGTCTATCTTGCTGACAACCTCTCGCCCACCTCCTGCCTTTGGCCTGAGGCATCCTCCCTCTTCACATCTGACAATTATTCTCCCCACCTTCAAAGCCTATTGAAGGTCTTCCCTGACTAAGCCACCCTTTCCCCTTCTCCCACTCTTTTTGCATGGCCTTGACTTGCTCTCTTTTTTCACCTACCCTCCCAGCCCCACAGTAATTCTGTATTATATATCTGTAATTTTATTTATTTATACTCATGTCTATCTCCCCCTCTACATTGTAAGCTCACTGTGGGAAGGGAATGTGTATGTTGTGTTGTTATATTGTAACAATAATAATAATTGTTGTACTGTGCTAACCACGGGGATGTATATAAGCAAACTGGGTTAGACACAGTCCCTGTCTCACATGGGGCTCACGATCTTAATCCTCATTTTACAGATGAGGTAGCTGAGTCACAGAGAAGTTAATTGACTTGCCCAAGGTCACACAATGGGCAAGTGGCAAGGCTGGGATTAGAACCCAGCTCTTTTTACTCCCAGGTCTTTGCTCTATCCACTAGTCTGTACTGCTTATTGTACTATCCCAAATGTTTAGTGCATTGCTCTGCACACAGTAAGCACTCAATACAATTGACTGAAAGCATAGCTTCAGTGTCAGGAGATTGACTCTGTTCTGAACTTGGTTGTTTATCTTGCCATTTGATGCTGAATATCACCCATAAGTGACACTGATGGGAACTGCTCGAGGAATCAGAGAGAAGGTCAGAAAACACTGAAGAACCAGAAAACTTTAGTTTGGTCTGGAACATCATACTTTGCTACTGCCACATTCTGTTTGACATTTCCTGAAGTATGTGCTGGTCTCCTCAGTTTGGCTTTCTACTTCCCCATTTATCATTACACCATTGGTTAGTGTGTTGCCAAGGCGACATAATTTTTGAGACGGTGTTTAGTTCTGCTTTTCCTGTAGAGATTTTATAAAATGTATTTAGCTGTCTGGCAGGGCTGATATATTATTTTGGATTTCCTTAATTTTATAATCAACCCATAACCCATTTAGAGAAATGGTTTCAGTCACTGCATACTTGATACAAGCTAATCAGGTTGGAAACCGTCCATGTCCCACATGGGGCTTATAATATGAATTCCCGTTCTACAGATGAGGCAACTGAGGGACAGAGAAGGTAAGGACTTATCCAAGTTCACTCAGCAGAGAAGTGGTGGAGCCAGGATGAGAACCCAAGTCCTTCTGACCTCCAGGCCCATGCCTTTTCCTCTGGAGTGACTGCATAGAATAAATTGAACAGGGATGGGCCCACAGTCATCCCTGCCTCGCCCTATTGGTTATAGGGAATGGATACGACACTGCCAGTTCTGACCCAGCTAACCATGCCACTGTGAATTTGTCTCAGAATCTTACTGAACTTTCCAGTATAGGTCATATGTATTAAGCAGTTTCAAGAATGCAAATGCACTGGTAATGTCAACCATACAGAGGTCTTGTTGCTTCTTGCACTTTTTCTGTAGTTGATGTGCCACAAAGGTCTCTTTCACTGTGCCACACTCTCACTTGAAGACTGATTATGATTTGGAAAGTGTTTGGCTAAAGGTCCCTTGTAGTAGTTGATCCAGGAGTGTTTTGGCTAGGATGTTGGCAGAAATTTTGAATAAGGAGATGTCTCACTAACAATACAATCCGATTTTGGTTGGAGGTCTTAAAAAGAGGAGAACATCCACTTGTCTGGGACAGATGGGTGATAGGCCTTCCAGTAGGTAGGGGCATGGACTAAATGACCTTTCCAGATTTTTTCCTATGCTTTGATTCTTTGATCTTAGAATAATTACTGAGGGTGTCTTTAAGATGCCTGAAGGGTTATTGATAATGAGTCATAGAATTTTTAAGATTGTTTAAAAATATTCAAAAGGGAAGAAATTGTCCTAAAACATTTTGTTCCATCCTTAATATTGTACAATGGTTCATTTTTCAAAAAAAAAAACTTGCACTTTCAAGAGAATAACTCTTTGAGAACAGTATTTTTTCAGCTAAAAATACATTTTGCTCAGTTGGAGCTCCTTTTTTTTTTTCTTTTCCCCAATCAGGAAATCGCTTACCTTGTTCTCTGCATGGAGAGGTTTGATTGGCACTGACCTTAAATAGTCCCAGTGGGTTGTTTAAAATTTCATTTCCTTCATCATCATTTTTACATTCAAGATGCACCACCATTTCCATGCAGCCAATTCAAAGAATGTTTTAAAAATCAGTGTTCTTTGTATTTAGGTATCACACCTGCAAAATTTTGGGTGACTCAGAAAAAAACACATCCCAATTTATGTGGCTTTAAGTGGACTAATGCATGTAATGATACAGTCCTCTAGACTGTAATTTTGCTCTAGGCATGAGATTTGTCCATTATATTATGCTCTCCCAAGTGCTCTGGATACGGTAAACACTCAATAAAAACAATTGACTTGAAATTTTTGGGGATCACCTGCAGGTGATTTTAAAAATCTAAGGACTAGTAAGTGATTGAATAGAAGTCCCCTAGGGAAACAAAGGGGGCCCAGGGCATCCTATTACAGTCTATGGTGATAGCCACCCTTGCAGTCACTGGTTATCATCTCCTCTCTGACTCAGAATTCTGAAAGAAGACAAGATATGTGTAGATTCACAGATACAGAAGAACCTTGGAGAATGGAAATTGGAAACCCAGTAAGGGGAGAGAAAGGGGTGAGGTGGAACTGGAGAAAGGAAAGCCACTGGGAAAGTGGACAGGTGACATGACCAAGTCCTTGGATATTGGTGGGATGTCTATTTGGTCCAGTGGAGAGAACATGGAACTCATAAACAGTGATCCTCCTCTTAAAGGAGACTGTCCAGAAGAATGGGGAAGTTGGCATGCCAAATTTCAGCTTTTCTATTCCTGATTCCCTCTTCCATTCATCAATGGTACTTACTGACGGCTTACTGTGTGGAGAACGCAGTACTAAGTACTTGGGAGAGAGCAATATAAGAGAGTTGGTAGACACATCCCCTGCCCTGAATGAACTTATGAATGAACTTATGACTTATAATGAACTTATAACAATGAACTTATCCTTCGTTCTTATGCTCGAGCTGCCGAACGCTGCTGGCGAAAGTCTAAACACCATGCCAACCTCGTTCACTTCAAGTTCATCCTTTCCTGCCTTAACTCAGCCATCTCCTCTGCCAGACAAAACTATTTCTCCTCCCTTATTGACACCCATGCCCATCATCCCCGTCAGCTCTTCTGTACATTCAACTCCCATCTCAGGCCCCCGGTTCCTCCCCCTCCTCCTTCCCTCACCCCCAAGGATCTGGCCTCCTACTTCATTAACAAAATTTAATCCACCAGGTCCGACCTCCCCAAAGTCACTCCCCACACTTCTCCAACCCCCCGGTTCTCAACACTCTCTGCTACTCTCCCATCCTTCCCAGCAGTATCCTCAAAGGAGCTCTCCTCCCTCCTCTCAAGTGCTACTCCGGCCACCTGTGCTTCTGACCCCATTCCCTCTCATCTCATGAAATCTCTTGCTCCATTCCTTCTCCCCTCCTTAACTTCCATCTTCAACCGTTCACTCTCCACTGGCTCCTTCCCCTCTGCCTTCAAACATGCCCATGTCTCTCCCATCCTAAAAAAAAACCCTCTCTTGATCCCACCTCACCTTCTAGTTATCGCCCCATAACCCTCCTACCACTCCTTTCCAAACTCCTTGAACAAGTTGTCTAGACGCGCTGCCTCGAATTCCTCTACACCAACTCTCTCCTCGACCCCTTCTAGTCTGGCTACCGTCCCCTACATTCCATGGAAACTGCCCTCTCAAAGGTCACCAATGACCTCCTGCTTGCCAAATCCAACAGCTCATACTCTATCCTAATCCTCCTCGACCTCTGAGATGCCTTCGACACTATGGACCACCTCCTTCTCCTCAACACGCTACCCAACGTTGGCTTCACAGACTCCGTCCTCTCCTGGTACTCCTCCTATCTCTCTGGTCGTTCATTCTCAGTCTCTTTGGAAGTCTCCTCCTCCCCCGCCCATCCCCTTACTGTGGGGGTTCCCCAAGGTTCAGTTCTTGGTCCCCTTCTGTTCTTGATCTACATTCACTCCCTTGGTGACCTCATTCGCTCCCACGGCTTCAACTATCAGCTCTATGCTGATGACACCCAGATCTACATCTCTGCCCCTGCTCTCTCCCCCTCTCTCCAGGCTCGCATCTCCTCCTACCTTCACATCTCCATCTGGATGTCTGCCTGCCACCTAAAACTCAACAGTCCAAGACTGAACTCCTTGTCTTCCCTCCCAAACCCTGCCCTCTCCCTGACTTTCCCATCTCTGTTGATGGCACTACCATCCTTCCCATCTCACAAGCCTGCAACCTTGGTGTCATCCTCAACTCTGCTCTCTCATTCACCCCTCACATCCAAGCCATCACCAAAACCTGCCGGTCTCAGCTCCGCAACATTGCCAAGATCTGCCCTTTCCTCTCCATCTAAACCGCTACCCTGCTCGTTCAAGCTTTCATCCTATCCCATCTGGACTACTGTATCAGCCTTCTCTCTGATCTCCCAACCTCATGTCTCTCCCCCCTTCAATCCATACTTCATGCTGCTGCCCGTATTGTCTTTGTCCAGAAACGCTCTGGGCATGTTACTCCCCTCCTCAAAAATCTTCAGTGGCTACCAATCAATATGCACATCAGGAAGAAACTCCTCACCCTGGGCTTCAAGGCTCTCCATCACCTTGCCCCCTCCTACCTCGCCTCCCTTCTCTCCTTCTACAGCCCACCCCGCACCCTCCGCTCCTCTGCCGCTAATCTCCTCACCATGCCTCGCTCTCGCCTGTCCCACCATCGACCCCTGGCCCACGTCTTCCCCCGGGCCTGGAATGCCCTCCCTCTGCCTATCGGCCAAGCTTGCTCTCTTCCTCCCTTCAAGGCCCTACTGAGAGCTCACCTCCTCCAGGAGGCCTTCCCAGACTGAGCCCCTTCCTTCTTCTCCCCCTCATCCCCCCTCCGTCCCCCTCATCTTACCTCCTTCCCTTCCCCACAGCCACTGTATATATGTATATATGTTTGTACTTATTTATTACTCTATTTTACTTGTACATATCTATTCTATTTATTTTATTTTGTTAGTATGTTTGTTTTTGTTCTGTGTCTCCCCCTTTTAGGCTGTGAGCCCACTGTTGGGTAGGGACTGTCTCTATATGTTGCCAACTTGTACTTTCCAAGCGCTTAGTACAGTGCTCTGCACACAGTAACTGCTCAATAAATATGATTGATTGATTGATTGACATCCCCACTGTTGGGTAGGGACTGTCTCTATATGTTGCCAACGTGTACTTCCCAAACGCTTAGTACAGTGCTCTGCACAAAGTAAGCACTCAATAAATACGATTGATGATGATGATGATGATGTCTGCCCGCCACCTAAAACTCAACATGTCCAAGACTGAACTCCTTGTCTTCCCTCCCAAACCCTGCCCTCTCCCTGACTTTCCCATCACTGTTGATGGCACTACCATCCTTCCCATCTCACAAGCCCGCAACCTTGGTGTCATCCTCGACTCCGCTCTCTCATTCACCCCTCACATCCAAGCCGTCACCAAAACCTGCCGGTCTCCATTCCGCAACACTGCCAAAATCCGCCCTTTCCTCTCCATCCAAACCGCTACCCTGCTCGTTCAAGCTTTCATCCTATCCCATCTGGACTACTGCACCAGCCTTCTCTCTGATCTCCCATCCTCGTGTCTCTCCCCACTTCAATCCATACTTCATGCTGCTGCCTGGATTGTCTCTGTCCAGAAACACTCTGAGCATGTTACTCGCCTCCTCAAAAATCTCCAGTGGCTACCAATCAACCTGCGCATCAGGCAGAAACTCCTCACCCTGGGCTTCAAGGCGCTCCCTCACCTCGCCCCCTCCTACCTCACCTCCCTTCTCTCCTTCTACAGCCCAGCCCGCACCCTCCGCTCCTCTGCCGCTAATCTCCACATCGTGCCTCGTTCTCACCTGTCCCGCTGTCGACCCCCAGCCCACG
This sequence comes from Tachyglossus aculeatus, assembly GCF_015852505.1. Taxonomy (NCBI): domain Eukaryota; kingdom Metazoa; phylum Chordata; class Mammalia; order Monotremata; family Tachyglossidae; genus Tachyglossus; species Tachyglossus aculeatus. The sequence continues at coordinate 77,961,877 of NC_052069.1, forward strand.
TCATCCCCCAGGCCTGGAATGCCCTCCCTCTGCCCATCCACCAAGCTAGCTCTCTTCCTCCCTTCAAGGCCCTACTGAGAGCTCACCTCCTCCAGGAGGCCTTCCCAGACTGAGCCCCCTCCTTCCTTTTCCCTTCTTCCTCCTCTCCATGTCCCCTGCCTTACCTCCTTCCCTTCCCCACAGCACCTGTATATATGCATATATATAGTACATATTTATTACTCTATTTATTTATTTATTTTACTTGTACATATCTATTCTATTTATTTTATTTTGTTAATATGTTTGGCTTTGTTCTGTCTCCCCCTTCTAGACTGTGAGCCCACTGTTGGATAGGGACTGTCTCCATATGTTGCCAATTTGTACTTCCCAAGCTACAGTGCTCTGCACACAGTAAGTGCTCAATAATTACGATTGATTGATTGATTGAATTTACAGTCTAGAGCCTCCAAGGCACTCAGAAACTGCACCACAACCACACACCCCAGTTGGCACATGTACAATAATTATAATAGTAATGGTATTTAAGCACTTACTATGTGCTAGGCACTGTACTAAGTGCTGGGGCAGTTACCAGCAAATCGAGTTGGACACAGTCCCTGTCCTACACGGGGCTCATATTCTTAATCCCCATTTTATAGATGAGGTAACTGAGGCACAGTGAAGTGACTTGCCCAAGGTCATACAACAGATGAATGACAGAGCTGGGATTAGAACCCAGATCCTTCTGACTCCCAGGCCCATGCTCTATCCACTAGGACACAATAAACACATAGGTACATGCAAATGTGTGGTTCAGAACCCCTACACACAGTACCTCACACATAGCTTCTCCCATCGCTCACCCACAAACCCACATACTGGCAGGGTCATGTATACAGACACTCACCCTGCATCCCCTTCCCTGAGCATTCAAATGCAGCAAGCTGGTGGATTCCAGGGATCCAGAGAGTTTCCCAGGACCCCAAGACCGCCAAGGGCCATGTGTCTGCCAACCTATCCTCTTGGGGATGGGGTTGCCTCCTGGAGATCCTGCTGAATGCCTGAGGGGGAGATGAGTTGGGAGATCACTCCATCAGAACCCCCATCCCCAGACCACAGCTACCTTTAGTTTAGCTCGCCGGCTGGAGCCTCCCTTACCTCCTTATTCATGGGGAAACTTACCAAATTTCATGTCAGTAACTCCAGAAGGACACTTCCAGAGACTGGAGTTACTTTTCACTGCTTTGGGGTATTAATTCTGTCGGCACCCACCTGTAAAAATGTTGCACAAGCCCAGAACGGCTGGCGAGAGCAGTAGGTATGGGAGTGAATTAGGAAGGAGCAGTACTGGTGTTGGGCAGTGGAGAGAGCAAAATTGAAGCAGATAAGTATGCAAGATGCAAGGAGATAGAGTGGTGTTCAATGTATCCATTTGTGCATTTGGAGAAGGTAGTTTGGGTATGGAGACCAAATAGGGTAGGATGGCTTTAGCATATAATCCTGGCTCTGCCACTTGTCTGCTGAGTGACATTAGGCAAGACACTTCACTTCTCTGTGCCTCGGGGTTCCCTCATCTGCAAAATGGGATTCAACTCCTGTTCTAACTCCTACTCAAACTATGAGCCCCATGTGGGACCTGATTACCTTGTAACTTCCCCAGCCTGTTGTTGGGTAGGGACTGTCTCTATATGTTGCTGATTTGTACTTCCCAAGTGCTTAGTACAGTGCTCTGAACACAGTAAGTGCTCAATAAATACGATTGAATGAATACCGGGCTTTGTACATAGTAAACACTTAAGAAATACCACAATTATTATAACTACACTGTTGGTATTTAGTTTAGACACTTAGTGTCAGTGACTCTGAGATGGAGAAGCATCTGATTGACCAAACTGGCTAAGACTTCAAAATAAGCCAGGTGGGATTAATAAACCAAGTGGGCTAAGAAGAAATGAAATGGACCGAAGTAACTTACAATTATGTGAATTCACATAAATTCAGCTAGTTTCATGCTGTCTATAGCCATTTTGTCCATATGGAGGCTGGAATACAATCTAAACAGCATGGTCTAGTGGATAGACCATGGGCCTGGGATTCAGAAGGACACGGGTTCTAATCCAGGCTCCACCATTTGTCTGCTGTGTGTCCTTGAGCAAATCACTTGTCTTCTCCAGGCCTCAGCTACCTCATCTGTACAATTGGGATTAGGACTGTAAATTCACTGTGGGCAGGGATTGTCTCTCTATTGCTATATTGGAGTTTCCAAGCACTTAGTACAGTGTTCTGCACACAATAAGTGCTTAATAAATAAGATTGAATGAATGAAAGACTGAGCCCTATGTGGACTGGGACTGTGTCCAACCCGATTTGCTTGTATCCCCGCAGCACTTAGTACAGTGTTTGGCATGTAGTAAACATTTAACAAATACCATGTTTATCATATTATTTATTCAATCATATTTATTGAGCACTTTGTGCAAAGAACTGTACTAAGTGCTTGGGAGACTACAATATAACAACACACATATTCCTGCACACAACAAGCTCATAATCTGGAGGGGGAGACAGACATTAATATAATTTATAAAGCATTATTATTAATTCAGCTTAGTGATTTCTAATTTCTCCCTTTTGGATAAAGCCAGCACAAAGACTACAACATGAAGCCATTGTTTCATAAACAGGCTCAGCCCTCTTACCTCCATCAACTCTATAAGAAAATCACTACAAGTTCTACCATAACATCACCCAATTTCTTTGAGTTGTAAAAGGCATGTCACCTGCACTTGATAGATCAACCAGTCAATTGTGTTCGAGCACTTACTATGTACAGAACACTGTACCAAGTACTTGGGAGGAGGATAGCATTGAATTATCAGCATTCCTGGGCAGGAGTTGTCAGCACTGGAATATTTAGGAAGTATGTGCATGGACCCTTTCTCATGGAGAAAATGCCTTCTCTGCAAGACCTCAAGTGAAATGCTTCTTAATCCTGTTGTGCTGACTGCTTCTGAATAAGTAACTGGCTGACTAATCCCTGCTGTTAAGACAAAGAAAGATATTCATTCATTAATTCAATTGTATTTATTGAGCGCTTACTGTGTGCAGAGCACTGTACTAAGCGCTTGGGAAGTACAAGTTGGCAACATATAGAGATGGTCCCTACCCAACAATGGGCTCACAGTCTAGAAGGGGGAGACAGACAGCAAAACAGAACAAGTAGACAGGTGTCAGTACCATCGAAATAAATACAATTATAGATAAACATCATTAATAAAATGAATAGAGTAATAAATATGTACAAATATTCATTCAATTGTATTTATTGAGTGCTTACTGTGTGCAGAGCACTGTACTAAGCACTTGGGAAGTACAAGTTGGCAACATATAGAGATGGTCCCTACCCAACAACAGGCTCACAGTCTATCCCAGCTCTGCCATTTGTCAGCTGGGTGACCTTGGGCAAGTCACTTAACTTCTCTGGGCCTCAGTTCCCTCATCTGGAAAATGGGGATTAAGACTGTGAGTCCCACGTGGGACAACCTGATGACCTCGTATCTACCCCAGCGCTTAGAACAGTGCTTGGCACATAGTAAGCACTTAGATACCAACATTATTATTATTATTATAAGGGGGAGACAGACAACAAAACAAAACATGTGGACAGGTGTCAAGTCATCAGAATAAACAGAAGTGAAGCTAGATGCACATCATTAACAAAATAGAATAGTAAATATGTCTGCATGTCAGTTTCATCAACTGTAAAATGGGATGAAATCCCTGTTCTCCCTCTTACTTACATTGCGAGCCCCACATGGGACAGGGACTGTGTCCAAACAGATTATCTCATATTATCCAAGCACTTAGTACAGGATTAGCACATAGTAAGTGCTTAACAAATTCTATAACAATATTATTGTTAATAATTATTATTCTAGTCCCTGTCTCATGGGGTCTCAGTTTCCTCTAGTCATAATAATAGTAGTATTTGTTTTGCTTACTAGGTGCCAAGCCCTCTTCAAAGGACTTGGCTCAAGACAGATTAGTGATCAGATATGTCAAATTTGATCTCAACCAAGCACTTATGTTGGCCATCTTTTTTGCTTATTCCATTTCTGATTCTGTATACAGGCCATTTAATACATCCAGGTGCTGGACTAAATGTTCTTTTAGTAGCCTGGAGGAGTTACTGCTCCTCCCTAGGCATCTAGCGTGGGCAATGGCTAGCTATCTTTTTGTGTTCAAGAGCTATGCAAAATGAAATTTTTGAGCAGTTGGTGTGCAAAGAGACAACTGCACAACTTTATCACACATTGTTGTAGCTTACTCATTATGGAGATGTAATTAGGAAACATAATCATTTAAAGTTAATACTTCACTTTGCCCCTGACATGGTGGCAGCTTTTAATGTCTCCCTCCATGCCTAGTGGTGGCTGTTTTATTGGCTCCTTCCAGCTCTCAGGATGGCAGTTTTAAACACCCATTCCCCAACCGAGCCACACCCACATTCCAGTAAGAAAAAAAGTGTTTTTTGCTAATAACGTGAGGCTGGTGGCACAGATAAGATTCCAAGAAGTGCCAAATAACAGCTCATGAGCCAGGTGGCTGCTCTTTGGTTAAGATTTACCAAGGGTGAATTGGGCTTGGGAAGGAAGCAGTCATTTGGCATTAATCATTCAAAAAAGAATTGAAACAGTTTTAGAAGCAGGTTAAATAATATACTGTATCACAAAATTTTCCTCTAACCCACCCATGTTTACCAACTCTTATAACTCATAGACTTCTACTTTTTGTAATCTCCCCTTACCTCTCATTCCTCTTCCTTGTTCAGGTGATTGTGCCCATGGAGACTTTTTCTGAGCAGTTTCACCTGCAGCCCACTCTGCTGTAATATATTTATATTAATGCTGTCTTCTCCTCTAGACTGTAAACTCGCTGTGGACAGAGAATGTGTCTGTTATATTGTACTCTCCTAAGCACTTAGTACAGTGCTCTGTACACAGTAAGTGCTCAATATTGAATGGATAAAGCCCCTTACACCCCACCTTTGATGTGGACATGACCACTTCCTCCTCCACCCTCTCCCTGTCCCCCACCATAATCCCACCACTACAAGTGCCTTATTATATGGTGTCCGGGCTCCCGTTTCTCCTTCTACAGCCCAGCTCACACCCTCCGCTCCTCTGTTGCTAACCTCCTCACTGTGCCTCACTCTCGCCTGTCCTGTAGTCGACCCCCAGCCCACGTCCTCCCCTTGGCCTGAAATGCCCTCCCTCTGCACATCCACCAAGCTAGCTCTCTTCCTCCCTTCAAAGCCCTACTGAGAGTTCACCTCCTCCAGGAGGCCTTCTCACACTGAGTCCCCATTTTCCTTTCCTCCTCCCCATCCCCCCTCTCCCTACCTCCTTCCCTTCCCCACAGCACCTGTATATATTCTTTTACAGATTTATTACTCTATTTATTTTACTTGTACATATTTACTATTCTATTTATTTTGTTAATGACATGCATCTAGCTTTACTTCTATTTATTCTGGGACTTGACATCTGTCCACATGTTTTGTTTTGTTGTCTGTTTCCCCCTTCTAGAATGTGAGCCGTTGTTGGGTAGGGACCGTCTCTATATGTTGCCAACTTGTACTTACCAAGCACTTAGTACAGTGCTCTGCACACAGTAAGTGCTCAATAAATATGATTGAATGAATGAAAGAATGAATGTAAGAGGCTTTAATAAATTTGTACTCCTCATAGCCTAACTTGAATCTGACCCAAGACATGAAAACCGGCTTCTGAGGAAAAGCTCACAAAGAAATCCAGTAGGGGAAGCTCACGTTACATTTTTTCCCGATAGATACTTTGTTCCTCATGGTCATGGAAAAGATATTTTCTTTGGAAATAAGGACTTGAATCTTGTTGGTCTTCTCAAAAGTTGATGGTTTTAATTTCCTGTGAGCAGTCATGAAAAATGATCCCTCAATCAGTGTTGTGCAAACAGGTGTCTGAATGCAGATTAAATGTTAATGTCACCTAACAAGATTAGAATAATCTTTATGGAATATTCCCTAAATGAAGAAACAGAATGGGTACTTTTCTCCCCTGATTTACCGATAGAAAAAGGACCAAATCCATGCTCTCTCTGGCTGCTAGATTTCAAATGGTAAAGCATTACCATCCCTCTCCCTTTACCTCCCCTTCCCTTTATCCTGCTCCCATAGGTACTTACCCTTTGACCCTCTCGAGGCCCAAAGTGCTAGCGCACTTTCTCAATGTAACAAATCAACAGATAGAAATTCCAAGATAATTGTAAATATATCAGTATGAAATTAGCATGAAATTAAATATATAAGAAATATACATATTTGAATAAATGCTGAGGTTAGGAATAAGAATTATATGGTAAAGATTGCTGTTGTGTTGACACAGGTGATATGAACTAATTGATGCCTGTAGGAGTTTGACCTACGGGAAAAGAGGGGGATGAATATGGCTGTGGAAAAAAAGAACACTTTCTTTTTTCTTCTCCAGGGACACGTTTATTCTAATTGATTTTGAGTTCAAATGAGTTTTAAAGATGCTCTTTGGCGAGGCAGAATTTCCACATGCCACCTGTCCCCCATATAGCACCAAGGCCATTAGTGGGTGGTTGGAGTCATTGTTTGTGGTGACAATACCCATATTCTCACACACTGGTGCAGATGAAGGGCAGCCCTCTCTCCATCTGGAAAAAACTAAATAAATGGAGGGACTGAAAGCACCTTTTCATCAAAGCATGGCTCAGTGGAAAGAGCCTGTGCTTTGGAGTCAGAGGTCATGGGTTCAAATCCCAGTTCCACCAATTGTCAGCTGGGTGACTTTGGGCAAGTCACTTAACTTCTCTGTGCCTCAGCTACCTCATCTGTAAAATGGGGATTAAGACTGTGAGCCCCCCCGTGGTGCAACCTGATCACCTTGTAACCTCCCCAGCACTTTAAAACAGTGCTTTGCACATAGTAAGTGCTTAATAAATGCCATCATTATTATTATTATCCTCATAAAAATAATAATGCTATTTGTTAAGTGCTTACTATGTGCCAGGCACTGCACTAAGCACTGGGGTGGATACAATCAAATTGGGTTGGACACAGTCCCTGTCCTGCATGGGGCTCACAGTCTTAATCTCCATTTTACAGATGAGGTAACTGAGGCACAGATAAGTTATTTGCCCAAGGTCACTCAGCATAGTGGTGGTCAGGATTAGAACCCATGACTTCCTAACTCCCAGGCCTGTGCTCTATCCTCTGTGCCATCCTGCTCATCTCCCCCAAGGACAGGGGTTTATTCACCTTCTATAAATCAGGGTCATTCCAATGTTAACTTCAGTGTAGTGAAACTATGCTGATGACAGTAATAATAATAATTATGGCATTTATTAAGCACTTACTATGTGCAAAGCACTGTTCTAAGCACCATGGAGGTTACAAAGTGATCAGGTTGTCACACGGGGGGCTCACAGTCTTAATCCCCATTTTACAGATGAGGGAACTGAGGCACAGAGAAGTGACTTGTCCAAAATCACACAGCTGACAATTGGCAGAGCCGGGAGTGCTAGGATAGCTGGAATGAATCTCCCATCATAAATAAGGGCTGGGTGACAAACCAATTTAGAAGAGAGGTTTCAGACACCTTTTCATCATCCTCATCTCCCCCAAGCATAGGGGTTTACTCACTTTTTATGAATCAGGGTCTTTCCAACGTTAAATTCAGTGTGGTGAAAACTATACTGATGAGCAGTAGGTGGGGTTAGTGCTAGGATGGATGGATAGAATCTCCCATCACAAACAAAGGATGGGCTTCAGTCCAGTGAAGAAGATTTCAAGACAGAGTGCTCCCATGAAGGAATTGATTATGGTGCTGGTGGTTTATGCAGTGTCACTTTTGCTGTCACATCCCTGCCAATCAAATTCTCACAGGAGCACGGAGTGCTACAAGCAAGAAGGCAGGCCGCAGTGCAGCTTCATGCAAAGTATTCACAATCATTTTGCACACAAAACTCATTTACAGATGAAATGACCACAGCATAGTGCTTTTACTGGGTGAAAGTGCCATAGACTGACAAAAGTGCCATAATGCAACAGTGCCACTGTTACTTTTGTAGTTCTTTCCATCCACATCTGCCAGGTATTTTCAGAATGCCTGGTGAGACTTTCTGGCACATGAGACCTCTTGGGTGGTTCTTTGGACCTGATGGCTCACCAGGCCACTTCTCATCCAGCTCTCCACACATACGCCTCTCCTGACTCCTTCACCATGGGTCTGGGGGAGTGGGTGATAATGTTAGAGTGTGATGTAATATCAACCACAGAGGTGGTGGTATTCCAGAACATAAAAAGACTGCATTATTCAAATGAGGTCTGAATCCTTCTAGATGTGCCAAAGCAGCGTGGCTTAGTAGATAGAGCACAAGCTTGGGAGTCAGATGGACCAGGGTTCTAATCCTGGCTCTGCCACACATCTGCTGTGTGACCCAAGTCAAGTCACTTAACTTCTCTGGGCCTTAGTTATCTCATCTGTAAAATGAGGATTAAGAGTGTGAGTCTCATGTGGTACAGGGGCTGTCCCCAACCTCATTAACTTGTATTTACCCCAGTGCTTTGAACAGTGTTTGGCACATAGTAAGTGCTTAAAAAGGACTATAATTACTATTATGAAATGTGAATAACACAGTTCCCCTGATGTGTTTCACATTCCTGTTGTGCAGATGTGAAACCTGAAGAATGTAGTGGCTGACTGAATTAACTAAAATTTTCTGGGTACTCAGTAGAGCTAGGAGGAATGCCTTTTTTTCTTAATGCCAGCAAGTATATTGAGTGGATTCGGCAGTAGCAGCAGCCAGATAACTGTAACCATTCCTTAACAAAACAATGAAACCACTCCTTGAGCACATAAGAAAATTTTCAAGATGGTAGTCTGACACACAGCTGAAATAGTCAGCTACCATCAGTTGGACAAATCATGGATAACTTCTGAGTGAGCCACTGTGAATGTGCTAATATTGTTCCAAATTCAAATCTTTAAAAAAATGACATTTGGAAAGTATAATTAGTCTTTCTTTGAAGAACAATTATGTATTTTTATCCTCTCTCAACAACAGTGGGCTCAGTTAAAAAAAGAAAAAAAAAACCCTTTGACACTCCCCCCTGTAAGTGCCTTCCCTATGTGGATTTTTCCATAGATTTTTAAATTGGCCTGGAAGAAACGTAAAAGTGGATGAGAAGACTTTTGCATCCCATAACTTATCACTTCATTTCCACATTATAGGCTGCAAGATTTCTGGCACAGGGCAGTTCCTACAAATTTTTCCACTATTTCTCACAACTGTGAAAGTATTGATGTAGTTATACTGCCCTCCTGAGGACTAACTTGTTAGGGATTACTGGATCATTTTAAGACACTTTTTTTGCAGCTCACCGTTCAGAACTGAAAGGTATTCTGATAACTGAGTCTGTATTCAAACAAATGAGGGAATTTGGGGGCGGGGGGGAATGAATGAATGATTATCACTCAATCATTTCTAGTGCAATCACTTTCTCCGGAGAAGGCCTCTAGAGAGTTGGAATTATGCTGTGACTGGTAAGAGGAGAGTTTAGAAGTTTTACTTGACAAACTTGGTCAATATTACTTTGAGGGGTTTTGACTTTATGACTATTTACTAAGCAACTACTGTGTTCAGAGCACTGACTGAAGCACTGGGAAAGAAGGAGGATGGGATACAGACAATTGTGTGTCTTTGCACCAGGAAAGCAGCATGATGTAGTTCCTAGAGTGCTGGGAGTTGGAATGTCATGGATTCTAATCCCGGCTCTGCCACTGGTTATTTGTGTAACTTTGGGCACGTTGCTTCACATCTCTGGGCCTCAGTTCCCTCATCTATCAAATGGGGATTGAGACCGTGGGCCCCATATGGGACAGGGACTGTGTCCAACCCGATTTGCTAGTATCCATCACTGCACTTGGTTTGGTGGCTGGCACATAGTAAGCGCTCAATGAAGACAATAATTATTTGGGCTCAAGAGGGGCTCACAGTCTCAATCCCCATTTTACAGATGAGATAACTGAGGCCCAGAGAAGTGAAGTGACTTGCCCAAGGTCACACAGCAGACAAGTGGTAGAGTAAAAGTATGTAGGAAGGGGGTTGACAATAGACACAGAAGAAAAGATGAAGCAATATAAAAGATAAAGGCAACAATAAATACAGGTGGAGCAGTAAGGCAAGTCACTCTGGCTAGAGGAGCAGGGTTTCAGACTCATCATGGCTCAGACCAACAGTCACAAAAGTCTAAAGATTGAGTAGTTCTCAAATTGCCACTGTTTAACTCCCTTTTGGGCTGAAGCAGGGGCTGTTGGGCATCCAAGTGGCATGGAAGAATGGGCCACTGCAGTTTGGGTCTAGCATAGGGTCTATTAGAGTTGCTTGGCAATACCATCTGCTATCAAATGGATTGGCTTGGCATCTCTAACTCGAGAGGAAACTAAATATTGATGATCAAAAAAAGTACAGTTCTTTTCATTATCTTAGTAGCTATTATTCCCCACTGAACTTACTTGTAGTTAAAAGACAGTAAGTTTCTTATGTGTATGTAGGTCACCCTTTTTCAATGGGAATATTCCTGGTTGTAAAAATTATACTTATCCTGTGACTATTAGAGTGGAATATAAGCCAATCATTAAATTTCCATTAAGAATAGTTCCAATATCAGTTCCTGTATTCTGCTAAAACCTTTTAAGTATTTATTAAGAAGCTGCTATAAAAGCATCTGGAATTATGGGTGCCACTTGGTTCTCAGAGTATTATCTCTTTTGAAAATTGGCCACTAAAATAGTATATTACTTAAATCTCCTCAGAGCTATTTGGGGAAAAAAAAAAAGAAAAAACTGCAGTTAAGATTTTCCAGAGAGAGGCATTAACAGAGAAGTGATCTCCCTATAGAGAAAGAAAAAATATGTTGTATTCTGGTGTCATTATGGTGATTCAACTTCATTATGGTAATTTGCCTTTCTTCTCAAAGCAAAAACCACCATCACATCACATCCCATTCTCCGGGCAGTGGATTTCCACAAGTATTATTAGGTGGAGGACCAGAGACTCCTGACTATGAGCCCACTCTTCTAGACTGTGAGCCCACTGTTGGGTAGGGACTGTCTCTATATGTTGCCAACTTGTACTTCCGAAGCGCTTAGTACAGTGCTCTGCACACAGTAAGAGCTCAATAAATACGATTGATTGACTATCAGGGGGTTTTGTTTATGTGTTTACTTTCTGTTTCCTTCCCTTTTCCCTTCATGACTCTCAGGCTCTACTCTTTCCATACCTCCCCCAGGTGACTTCCACTTTTTGTGGCTGTTCCTTAGCCACATTTGAACACTTCTGTCACCAAGGTCCTCACCTTAGACTCACTACCTACCCTGGCCCTTCATCCTGGTCTTCATCTCCAAGTATACAAGCAATGCCACTGATTTTTGCTCACAATCATAGGCTGAGAGTATATTTGGGCAGGCTAGAGGGGAAGACTAGTGATTTGCAGTGAATAGTCATCTCCCTGTGTGAACTGATAGTTGCTAAGGATTAGATTGCTGCCAAACTAGATTTGGGTCCAAAGGAATTTTCCCAGGGAAACATTCTTTTCCCCCATATAGATCTTGTCCCCAAATACCCCATTAGCACAGATATAGTTTTTAATGCAACATCATGGTAGATGTTGAAAGAATGTATAGGAGAAGATTTGGACTCAATCAGGAAACTAGTTCCAAAATACATAGATGTTTAAGGTTTTACTGGTCCAGATGGCATTTGGAATTCTATATAATGTACTTTCCCAAGCATTTAGTACAGTGTTCTGCAAATGGTAAGCTCTTAATAAATGTGGTTGATAGAATGAATGAATGTTGTACACCTTAATAGGGTTGTAAATTGTTTGCACTTATATTCATTCAATTGTATTTATTGAGTGCTTACTGTGTGCAGAACTCTATACTAAGCTCTTGGAAAGTACAATTTAGCAAAAGTAGAAACTTTTATTTGTCATAACCCTGGGAAAAAAACTGTAATTATATAACAATAGCTTGATTATATTTGAAGATGATGATACTTAGGGGTAGAACCTAGCCACGAGAGTAAGGGTGGACAACAATCGACTCACAATGGCTGCTTGTATCAATTAATCAGTACTTTGCAGTACCAATCACTAATTTAAATCTACTTATTGGTATCCTGCTATTCCCAAGGCACTGCATATATAGTCCTCATTATTATATAGGATAATTGATCTGACTTATCCTATATAATAATGTTACACATCCGTGGGAAAGGGGGAAGAGTTGTCCTGCTTCTTGCCTGCTGGGGCTGCTTTTGCTACTCCCTCTATTCCTTTCATTTTTTCCCTTGGAAGCCCACTGCATCTGCTGCCTCTACTACTGGCTTCACTGACTAGACTGTAAGCTCATTTTTGGCAGGTCTGCTAATTCTGTTCTATTTTGCACCCTCAAATCACATAGTAAAGGTCTCAGTAAACACCACTGATTGATTGTCACCCTCATCAACTGCCCCTGGGGCCTGTCTTCCTCTTCTTTATTTTTTTTCCCCAAAAGTACTTGTTAAGTGCTTATTAGGTGCTAAGCACATATCCCTCTTCCCCACGAAAATGTCCTCTCACCACCAGAGACCTCCAGTCTCCAAAGCCCCTCCATTTATTCCAGGCCACACATCCCATTTGAACACCCTACCCAACATCCTTTCACTTGATGCATAAATCCAACCCGTCAACTCCGCCCCTTCCATTAAACCCAACTGCCTTGCTGTCCTCTTATTCGTGTCAAACTTGTCAATTACTTTTTTGACAAAATCAGGCAAGAAATCCCCCAAATTTCAACTCCCCAGGTCCTTCTTGCCTCCTTATCACTCTCTCATCCTTCCCAGCTATCTCTTCAAAAGAGATCTCCCACCACCTTGGAAACCTACTTCCTGCAATTCCATTCCTTCACACTTTAAAAAACCCTCAAGTCCACCCTTCTATCCTTCCTGACAACCATCTTCACTCACTCTCTGATGTCTCTGAATCATCCAGGTATCATCCCATCTTCTGCTCCAAACTGTGTCCAGTCTCCTCATAAGTGTTGTCAATACCCTCTGGCTTGACTTTTTCATTCGTTCAATCAATCATATTTTTAGAGTGCTTACTGTGTGCAGAGCACTGTACTAAGTGCTTGGGAAGTACAAGTCGGCAACATATAGAGATGGTCCCTACCCCAAAACGGGCTCACAGTCTAGAAGGGGGAGACAGACAACAAAACAAGTAGACAGGTGTCAAAACCATCAGAATAAATAGAATTATAGCTATAATAATAATGATGATGGCATTTATTAAATGCTTACTATGTGCAAAGCACTGTTCTAAGCGCTGGGGAGGTTACAAGGTGATCAGGTCTCTTGGGCTCACAGTCTTCATCCCCATTTTACAGATGAGGTAACTGAGGCACAGAGAAGTTAAGTGACTTGCCCAAGGTCACACAGCTGACAATTGGCAGAGCCGGGATTTCAACCCATGACCTCTGACTCCAAAGCCGGGGCTCTTTCCAATGAGCCATGCTGCTCCGCCCATGTACATATATGTACATATATGTATATATAGCATATATGTACATATAGGTATATATAGCACATATACATACATATATGCATGTATATGTACATGCGCATATATGTATATATATACATATATATGTATGTATTCATAGCTATATATACATCATTAATAAAATAGAGTAGCAAATATGTACAAGTAAAATATATAGAGTAATAAATATGTACAAATATATACTAGTGCTGTGGGGAGGAAGGGGAAGAGGGCAGGGTGGAGGAAGGGAGGGGGGTAATGGGGAGGGGAGGAGGAGAGGAAAAAGGAGGCTCCAATCTCCTCCTAACCCTCTGTAATGCAACTGGCACCTCGTCCACTCCACTGAAAAGACTCTCTCTAAGATCATCGATATCATCTTTCTCACCATATCTATTGGAATCTACTCTCTCGTAGTTAGGGAAGCAACGTGGCTCAGTGGAAAGAGCACGGGCTTTGAAATCAGAGGTCATGGGTTCGAATCCCGGCTCCACCATTTGTCAGCTGTGTGACTTTGGACAAGTCACTTAACTTCTCTGTGCCTCAGTTACCTCAACTGTAAATTGGGGATGAAGACTGTGAGCCCCATGTGGGACAATTTGATCACCTTATATCCCCCTCAGAGCTTAGAACAGTGCTTTGCACATAGTAAGCACTTAATAAATGCCATTATTATTATTATTAATTCTCTTTGACCCTTAGGCTACCTTGGATACCATGTAACCTACTTCTCCACTAAACATGACCTAACCTTGTTTTTTCTGACAGATTATCTCCTGGTCATCCTCTTACTTTGGCTGATCCTTCTCTACCTCTTTTGCTTCCCACTCCCAAGTTGTGGGTGTCCTTTGAGGCTCAGTTCTAGGTCCCCTTCTATTCCCAATCTACACTCCTCCACTCTCATGGCTTCAGTCATCATCACTAAACAGATGACTCCCTAATCTATGTCCTTAACTCTCTCCTCTGCAATCTCAGATCTACTCCTGGATGTCCTGCCGATAACTCAAGCCCACCATGTCCCAAACTGAAGTTGTCATCAGGTCTCACACACTCTCTTCCCCATAACTAGCCTACTGTAGCTGACACCACCATCCTCTGCATCTCTAAAGGTTAAAACTTCAACATTATTCTTGACTGTTTTCTATTTCAACCCACAAAATTAATCAATTGCCGAATTTGTCTCCACATCATCTCCAGAATCCACCCCATCCCCTCCATCCAAGCTGCTAGTATGCTATCATATTCTGACCCAACTGCTGAATCAGTCTCCCCACTGACCTCTCTGAATCCAGTCTCTTTCCATTCCGTATTTCACCCCAGTGGTTGCTCATCTGCCTCAGCATCAAACAGAAACCCCTTACCTTCAGTTTTAAGGCACTCAATCAGCTCACCCCCTCCTACCCTACCTCAGCTGCTCTTCTACTACAGCTTAATCCACACAATTTGCTTCTCTAATGCCAATTTGCTCACTATGCCTCAATCTCATCTATTTTACTATTGACCCCTTTCCCAAGTCCTCTGTCTGGCCTGGAACTCCCTCCCCCTCCACATATACCAGACCACCACTCTCCCCAACTTCAGAGCCTTATAAGAGTAACATATCCTGCAAAAGGCCTTCCCCTATTTAGCCCTTTATTTGGTGACTCCCTCTCCCTTCTGTCCCATTTTTGCACTTGGGCACTTAATGTTCACCCCTCCCTCAGCCTCCCAGAACTTATTTACATATCTGAAATTTTTTTTGTATAAATGACTGTCTCCCCCTCTAGAGTGTGGGCTCAGTGTAGGCATGGATCATGTCTACCAATTCTATTGTCTTTAGTTCTCCCAAGAACTCTGCGCGTAGTAAGTTCTCAGTAAATGCCATTGATTAGCTTAGTACAGTGCTTTTCACACAGTAAGTGCTCAATAAATATAATTAAATTAATTGATTGAGTTATTAATTCAGCCACCTGGATCATTTTTCTAAAAGACTGTTTGGGCACACTCCTCACTCATCAAAATCCTCCAGTGATTGTCCATTCCTCTTCACAAAGCAGTCACATTGGTTAAATTCTGTGTTCAGATCATTTGATTAAGCACTGGGAAATAATATAATAATAATAATAATAATAGTATTTGTTAAGCACTTACTATGGCCAAAGCACTGTTCTAAGTGCTGGGGGGTGATACAAGGTGATCTGGTTGTCCCACGTGGGGCTTACAGTCTTAATCACCATTTTTCAGATGAGGTAACTGAGGCACAGAGAAGTTAAGTGGCTTGCCCAATGTCACACAGCTTACAAGTGGTGGAAGTGGAGATTCGAACCCATGACTCCCAAGTTCGTGCTCTTTCCACTGATCCACGCTGCTTCTCTACAAGCAGCAATATACAAGCAATATACAAGTGGAGATTAGTCCCTTGAGAGACTCACAGTCTAAAAATAAAAAGAGTGGAGAGGAGACTGGTGACAGATAGATAAGGAGAGATGAAACAAAATAGGACATGAGCCCAATACAAAGATCAGTAGGGTGCTGTAGCTAAAGGTGCAGAATTTTAGGCTTCTTGAGGCTTAAAGTCCCCAAGCACTACTGCGGTCACAGTGACTGCTACAGCAGAAGCTGTCACAATGTTCCTAAGGCTCTGTTGAGGCAGTGCCAGGCTGCAGTTGCTTTTCTCCATCCTACTGGTGTGATGAAAGGCAGATCAGGATGGATGTCCCTAGGTGACAGGAAGGAGAGATGATGTGGGATACCAAGGAAACAACGAGGAGGTCAGATAGAGGAGGACACCGCAGGCCCTGAGAACCACATTGGTGTTGTGGCAGGTGCCCAGAGCAGTCACATGGCCATATGGTGAAGCAGATCTTGTGGTCAGCAGCAGCCCAAGTCCACTGCAGGAGGCCCAGGGTGCACAGGTCATGACAGGACCCGAAACTGAGAGCTACAATGGAGCTCAGTTTCAAGATCAGCAGAAACTCTGGACCGTTGATTTTCAGGCACTAAATCAGCTTTGCTTCTCTACCATTATACCCCAACTCCCAAACTTTGCTCCTCTTCAGCCAACCCACTCACAGTGTATCGTTCTCAACACTTGGACCACTGACTCTTGCCGTCCCTTCTTCCTGGACCTTCCTTATACATGACATTTGGCGGACCACCACTCTCTCCAACTTCAAGGCCTTTTTGAATTTGCCACTCTCTGCAACTTCAAGACCTTTTTGAATCTGCATCTGCTCCAGAAAGCCTTCTCTGACTATTCTCTCATCTCCTGAACCTATTTTTCCTTCTGTTACCACTTCAGCACTTCAATATATTGCTTGTATATTGCTGGGTACTTGGGTACTCATGCCGCCTAACCTGCAACAGCATTTATGTCAATGTCTCTATACTCTATTGTTTCCCTCAAGTTGTCATTTAATTTAGTGTCTATCTTCTGCCCACCTAGCTAGTAAGCATTTTGAGAATGGAAATCATGTCTATTAACTCTAGTGTACTGTGCAGTGCTCTGAACAGAGTAAGTTCTCAATAAATACTATTGGTTGATTAGTTGAATGAGCAAATACTGAATGGTCAATTCAAAAAAAAAATCACAACTAGTTGTCAGTTACTCATACTTATTGAGTGCTTACTGTGTGTTAAGTGTTTGGGAGAGTACAATAATACAGTAAACAGACACATTCCCTGCCCACAACTAGCTTATAGTCTAGAGGGGGAGACAGACATTAATATAAAGTAATAAATGGCAGATGTGTACATAATTGCTGTGGGGCTGGGAGGAGGCATTAAGCTGTGCTCTTCATGGTCTGTCATAGAACATAAGCCTCTTGAGGGGGTTTTTTCAAGTGCATCATACCATGCCTTCCATATAAGCAAAAAGTCAATCTAATTTGATAATAGTAGGGTTTGATATCTTGGACTCTGAGCATTATTACCTCAACTACAACTTCCAACCCAGTTTAAGATAAGAAATTTTCTGGGGGTTTGGATATTTTGAAACTAGTTGACTGGTCATTACTTAGGAACATGGAGGACAGAATATTATCTTCAAACATTTTCACTGTCATTTTCTAAAAATGAGACAATTTCCTTTTTTAAGTTTTCTATCACATTGCAAAATAGCCAAAGAAACACTTTTTTTCTTTAAATGCCACTCTATTGATGAGACTAGTCTAAGAAGTGGTAGAATCCACCAAACCTTGAGAAGCCAAACAGAAAAAATCAATTCTAAGCAAGGAGATACAGCCACCCAAAAAAGGATTTTGGTTTGGAAAACTTCAGAATATTTATGCGTCATGGTCAAGTATGAAAACGAGGAATCATGGCCAAGTTCTAATTTATATTTTCAGATGCTGTTGACAAATCCTCTGTGGTATTGATAGAACTGATTTAGTAATAAGTAAATGATTGAAATCTTTTTGCACAGTTAGGTGAAAGACTAGAGTGGAGCCCAGGAACAGTTATGCAAAGGGATATCATCAATTGCTTTTGTTGATGTGTAGATTGTTTTTCCATCTTTCAACCTGCAGTGTTAATCATATATCCTTTAAAAATGGAATTCTAAATATTCCACTTCCGTTTAATAAAAGCTAATTTTTTTACTCCTCCCTTTTTTTCTGACAAAACACAACCTCCCACCAATAGCAGATACTTTCCTCATTGATCACATCCATTACATAATCCCCAAGAAGTGGATAATGAGATTTGTTTGCTCTCCCTCAGACTGATCTGGCTGTCTAGTCTACCAAAAGCAGAGGAAATTGCTGCAGAGTTTTACATAAATAAATGACGCATAAACATCTCTCTTAGTTCAACAGGAAAAAATTCCTGGAAAAAAATAGATGATACCTCAGTGCCTGAAAAATCTTACAGATATCAAAACACTGTCTAATATGTGATGTGTGATATAGGTAAGTGGCATTATTTCTGTCAAATTAGCACTATCACATCAAAGATACTATTCTAAATAAAAACCTTAACTGTTTGGAATTGGTAACATTGGCAGAGGAGGCACAGCTCCTTAGACATGTAGGGATTCCAGTCAGTCAGTTAATGGCACTTATTAAGTTTTTACATGTTAAGGGCACTGTACTAAGTATCTGAGAGAGTACAGTTACAATAGAGTTGTCATTGGAAGCTTCCCAAGGAGTGTAAAGTCTAGTTGGGATTTCTTTATACTCAACATTTTGCTAGGAGGGCTTAACCTGAAGTTGTTGACATGGCAGAAAGGGGGATACAGAAGCTATGCCTCACTGGGGTTTAGCAGAAAATCTGTACTGCTTCAGTTTGCTATGAACACACCTACCTTTGCTGATTCCCAGAGAATAAATTTCTGGCCACCCAGTAGCCTTTCAGTTTTCTGTTCATTTCCTTCAGGGGCTTCCTCCATCCACATGTGTATCTAATTGTACCTTGATTACTGTATCAGCCAGCCGGCTGACCTCCCTGCCTTCTGTCTTTCCCCATTCCAGTCCATACTTCACTCTGCTGCCTGCATCATTTTTCTACAAAAACATTCAAGCCATGTCTCCTCACTCCTCAAGAACCTCCAGTGGTTGCCCATCTACCTCTGCATCAAAAAGAAACTCCTCACCATTTGCTTTAAACCATTCAATCACCTTGCCCCTTCCTACCCCACCTCAATACTCTCTTACCACAACCCAGCCTGCACACTTCACTAACCATCTCACTGTTCTTCCATCTTGTTTATCTTGCTGCTGACTTCTCACGCATATCCTTCCTCTGGCCTGGTACTCCATACAGTTACAGACAATCAAACAGACAATTACTCTTCCTTCCTTCAAAGCCTTATTGAAGGCATATCTACAAGAGGCCTTTCCTAGCTGATCACTCCTTACCTGTTTTTCCGCTCCCTCCTGCATCACTCCGACTTTCTCCCTGTATTCTTGCCCCCACCCAGGCCCACAGCACTTATGTAGATATCTATAATTTATTTCTATTAATGTCTGTCTCTTCAACTCTAGACTGTAAGTTCATTGTGGGCAGGGAATGTGTCTGTTTACTGTTATAGTGTACTTTCCCAAGCACTAAGTACAGTGCTCTGCACACACTAAATGATCAATAAATACAACTGACTGACGGATCTAAGTAATCTTTCAGCTTTCATCACTAATACCCTTCATATTTGCTAGTGGAATGTGTCAGTACACTAAGTAATCTAGACTCTTAGTATAATGCCAAATGTCACCTGCAAAATTTAGCACGGTTACCAATCCAAACCACTCCTCTAGACTTTGAACTCTGCATGAGACAGGAACTGCACTGATATAGTTATTCTGTCTCTGATATAGAGATTAGTATATAATAAGAACTTAACAGATACCTTAATTATTAATTATCATTAGAAGTAATGACATTTATTAAGCACCTACAGGTTACAATTGTACTAAGCAATTAGGATATATAACAGAAGCACAAGACATGTTCTCTTTTAAGGAGGTTTCACTTTAAGGACAGAGTAATAAGTCTATTTAGAAATGAAATCTGAAGACATAATTCAATGTAAAGTAGAATATACATGTTTGCTGGTATGATGTGCTAAAACTGGCTGTTGAGTTTATTCATTTCAGGATGTTGGAAATTGATTGTGGTATACTTGTTGGAGGATATTGGGGTTCAATGTGGGGAGGGAGGTAATTCCCAGTTTAGGACAAAGTCTCCGCAGATTGCAGGTGCTTAATTATGTTGATTGATTATGCTGATTGATTAAGAAGGTTCAGGCCAGAAGAACATTGTGAGCAAGGGGGTGGAGGTAGGAGAGTTAAGAACAAGTTTCAGTCAGAAGGTGACTTTGGGAGAAATGTCTTGTATGAGTGGAGAATAATTGGTGGTGAGCTTATATTGTTTCATAAAGCAATGCTTCATTGTTCTTGAGTGGAACTTTTTATAAATCTTTTATAAATCATAGCTCTTACTATGTTTCAAGCACTATGCTAAGCACTGGAGGTAGTTCCAAGATAATCAAGTTCAAAGGATCATACTATAGCAATCATACTATTGGGACTGTCTTCAAATAAAGACATTCTTTATTTAAAGGCCGAGAGTGCATTATTTATTCTGGCTTTCAAATTTCTGAAGTTCTGCAAATTTAAATATCTTCCTCTTTCTTAATGTCAGAAGGCAGTTTTTTTAATACATTTGAAAAGTCTGTTGCTGTCTACTCTTGAAATACAAGTTTATGTCTAAATTAGAAGCTGTATACACATGAGCTCTTTCCCCGTAAAATCTTTAAAATACCTAAACAAGTGATTTTCTGAGACCTTTTTCAGTGGCAAGTTCATTCAATTGTATTTTTTGAGTGTTTACTGTGTGCAAAGCACTGTACTAAGCATACTGTACTGTATCCAACTTTGCCTGTTTCCACAGAGTCAAGATACATACTCTGATTCTAATCAGTCAATCAATTGTATTTGAGTGCTTACTATGTGCAGAGAATTTTAGGCTTTGCCTTTCCCTCCTTGTTCCTTGCATCTTTCACAATCCAATGCCAGTCTAGGTTCATCAGGCCTGGTTCCCAAAATCCACACAAGCCAGCAAGAGTGTTGAGAGATTGAAAGGGCTAATCCATCAGCATCCACTGATGAGATGTCAACAAGCACTTAAAACAGTGCTCTGCACACACTAAGTGCTCAATAAATATGATTTAATGAATGAATTATGGTTCAAATGGGAGGAATGAATAACATCTCTTGTCTCTGTGAGCCAATCAAATGGTCTCAAGACTGTTGGTGCACAACTTGAGGCTATTACATGAGTGACTCCTGAGTGCAGAACCTTGTACTGTACTTAAAAGAGTACTAAAGAAGCAATGCATACAGTATCTGCCCTCAAAGAGATCTCCAGAGATAGTAGTAACCTGAACTGGGAGCTGTACTCAGTTTTGTCTAAAGCATGGGCATAATAATAATAATAATAATAGTATATTTTCAGCAGTTATGTGAAAAGCATCATTCTAAGTGCTGGGATAAATATGAGATAACTGGGTTGGGCACAGTCCCTACCCCCCATGGGGCTCACAGTTGAACAGGAGGGGGAACAGGTATTGAACTGCCATTTTACAGATGAAGAAACTAACATACAGATGACAAACATCAAACTGACAAAAAGAGGTTCAAAGGGACTTACTCAAAGCCACACAGTGGGCAAATGATGGAGTATTTGGGAGTTAGGTTCCCTGACTCTCTGGCCAGTGCTCTTTCCACCAGACTATGCATCTCCTCCTGTGACCTCCTAACTTTATGCCACTGCTCCATATCCACCCCAACATTAACTTAAGACTGGTAGAATACAATATGCATTTATCAGTGGCAGGCATTTCTCTGTCCATTTTCCCATGATAATTGAACAAGTACTAGATTTGGAGATCCCATGAGATCCATCTCTTTTTGCACCCTGGATTTTTGAAAAAACTATCTAAAAGTTAGTAAACAGAAAATGGTTGTTAAATAATGCATGGTCTCAACAGCCATACATTGAAAGAGGTTAACTACTGTAATTCTACCACTTGGTTGTCAAATTCTCAGAGGATTATAAGGCTTAAAGCCTCTTATCCATTCCATTATCCCAGCCATCATATAAAATTCCAAATTGTTACAGTCCCAGAACCAATCTCTTTGAAACTACACCTAGGCTGACACAACCATTTGCTCTTTAAAAGATCATCTATAAGCAATCAGTCAATTGTATTTATTAATAATAATATTAACAATTATGGTACTTAAGCTCATACCATGTGCCAAGCAATGTTGTAAGCGCTGGAGTGGATAGAAGTTAATCGGGTTCATTCATTCATTTAACCATATTTATTGAGCACTTACCATATGCAGAGCACTGTACTAAGTGCTTGGGAGAGTACAGTACAACAATAAAGAGACACATTCCCTGCACAAAATGAGTTTACAGTCTGCTTTTGGGGGGTGACAGAGATGAAATAAATAGCTGGGTTGGGGGATGAACAAAGGGAGCAAGTCAAGGTGATGCAGAAGGATGTGGGAGTTTGCCTCATTCTCGCCTGTCCCACCGTCAACCCCCAGCCCATGTCCTCCCTTGTCCTGGAATGCCCTCCCTCTACACATCTGCAAAACTAGCTCTCTTCCACCCTTCAAAGCCCTACTGAGAGCTCACCTCCTCCAGGAGGCCTTCCCAGACAGAGCCCCCTTTTTTCTCTCCTCCTCCCCATCCTCCCTGCCCTACCTCCTTCCTCTCCCCACAGCACTTGTATATATTTGTACAGATTTTTACTCTATTTTTTTTTACTTGTACATGTTTACTATTCTATTTATTTTGTTAATGATGTGCATATAGCTATAATTCTATTTGTTCTGACGATTTTGACACCTGTCTACATGTTTTGTTTTGTTGTCTATTTCCCCCTTCTAGACTTGAGCCCATTGTTGGGTAGGGATTGTCTCTATGTGCTGCCGACTTGTACTTCCCAAGCACTTAGTACAGTGCTCTGCACACAGTAAGCACTCAATAAATACGATTGAATGAATGAAAAGGAAAGTGGGGCTTAGTTAGGGAAGGTCTCTTCGAGGAGATGTGCCTTCAGTAAGGCTTTGAAGTGGAGGAGAGTAATCATCTGAGATATTTGAAGAGGGAGGAGTACCAGGCCAGAGGAAGGATGTGGGTGATTGGTCAGTGGTGAGATAGACAAGATTGAGGCACAGTGAGAAGGTTAACACTAGAGGCCCAAAGTGTGCAGGATGAGTTGTAGTAGGAGAGTAGTGAGGTGAGGTAGGAGGGGACAAAGTGGTGGAGTGCTTTAATAGAGAATGTTTTTTGTTTGATGTGAAGGTGGATGGACAACCACTGGAGTTTCTTGAGGAGTGAGGAGAAAAATGATCCAAGCAGCACAGTGAAGTCTGGACTGGATTGGGGAGAGACAGGAGGCTGGGAGGTCAGCAAGGAGGCAGATGCAGTAATCCAGGTAGGATAGGATGAGTGATTGTAATGACATGGTAGCAGTTTGGTTGGAGAGGAAAAGGCAGATTTTAGTGAGGTTGTGAAGGTGGGACCAACAGGACCTAGGGATGGATTGAATATCTTGGTTGAATGAAAGAGAGGAAGCTAAGATAAGGCCAAGGGTATGGGCTTGTGAGGCAGGAAAGATGGTGGTGCTGCCTACAGTGATGGGAAACTCAGGAGGAGGACAAGGGTTGGGTGGGAAGATAAGGAGTTCAGTTTTGGACATGTTACATTTGAGGTGACTGGAGGACAACGTAGAGATATCCTAAAGGAGAGGAAATGTGAAACTGCAGAGAGGGAAAGAGGTCAGGACTCAAGACATAGATTTGGATATTATCCTCTGGACATAGGTTAGACACAGTCCCACATGGGACTCACAATCTTAACCCCCATTTTACAGATGCAGGAAATGAGGCCAAGAGAAGTTAAAGTGATATGCCCAAGGTGAGCCAGCAGACAAGTGGCAGAGCTGGAATTAAAACCCAGGTCCTGCTGACTCTCAGGCCGGAGCTCTATCCCCTGCAGACCACTATACTAAGCTCTTGGAAGAGTTGTTAGATATGTTACCTGCCCAACAATCACCTGAGAAATAAATACTTTTATGGAGATTTTACTCTGAGATATAGTAAAATTAATTTCCCTGCACAAAGTGTCTTGGATAAAAGTTTTGAGTGAACAGTATAGTGTTAGCTACAAACATGTGTCTGTTATTACCGTAATTGGAATAGTGGTAGAGAAATGATGAACAGATTGCTAAAATGAAAGAGTAGTCCCAGGTAAAATGTTCTACGTCCTGGCTCCAACAGCCACCAAAGCTATCAGTATTCTTCTATCTTGGTCCCCACAAAATGACACATCAAAAAATGGAAGTTTAGCCCAATTTAAATCAGAGTGTTGATTATGCAAGACACAGAATGACTCCAGAATAATAATCCACCATTCATAATAAGATGAATAATATTTGTGGTATTTGTTAAGCGCTTACTATTTACCAAGCACTGTTCTAAATTTTGGGGAAGACACAGGATAATCAAGTCAGACACAGTACCTGTCCCACACAGGGCTCACAATCTAAGTTGGAGGGGAAATTGAACCTCCATTTTGCAAATGAGGGAACTGAGGCACAGAGAGTTGGAACTTGGCCAAGATCACACAGCAGGCACATGGTGGAGCGGAATTAGAACCCATGTCCTCTGACTCCCAGGTCTGTATTCTTTCCTCTGGGTCATGATGCAACTCTGATCCTCATATACTTGTTTCTACATAAGGTTAAAAGAGAAGGGATTTTGCTCATTGCTGCATTATGAAGAAAGAAACTTTACACCTCAATTGACATTATTCATTTTAGTAAGGGATAATAGGAAAGGTGAATCATAACCAAATTTCGAATATTGTTCTGAAATCATTCTCATGAAAATGTCACTCTGCTCACTGCATGCAGCTCTTCAACTAGTACTCTCTTCAGTTCTGTCCTTTTCCACCTAATCTATATTCCTAGTCAGTGAAGAGACTGATTCTGATTATGGGAATAACTAAGCAAAGAGATAAAAATAGTGTTTCTACATATGTGTCAAGTGCACTGTGAGAGCAGAGGCTGATTTCCAGCATGAATGTCCCTTGACTCCTATTCCTTTCCTTTGGTCGTGTCTTTTATAGTTTTTGGACCATATTTTTCATTCCTCAATTCTTGCAACTGACTTGTTTTCCTCTCTTGTGTTGTTTCTCTAATTCCCTTTTTGCCTAGATACTTGCATGTGCAAAATTTCCTTGGGACCATAGTCCTTTTGGTGAAGTTTCACTATATGTTCCTCATCTTCAGAGGCTATGTTTTCTTTCCTTCATCCTCTACCACAAACTTGAATGTTTTTCTGTTGGTGTTAATGAACCAAACTATGCAACCATAATGCTTGAACTCATCTTACTTCATGTTTTTCTTGCACAGAAGGATTAATCGATCAATCAGTGGTACTCATTGAGTGCTTCTAAGTGCACAGCACTGTACTATATGCTTGGGAGACTAGAGTGTGTCAGCTGGTGGACATGTTTCCTGATCACAAGGGGACTCTGGTATCCTAGGGCCTGTACTTAGAACTAATCTGGGCACTTAGGTTTTCTGCATTACCGAGTTTTTTTCTCCCAGATCCCAGGCTGGGGACTGTGTGACTCCCTACCCAGAGTCCGAGAGACCATGTCCCCTCCCCACCCCACCCCACAGCACAGAGAGACTGGATCTCCTGGGCCAGTGTGGAAAATCCTGGCCATATCCAAATCCTGGAGTTTTCCAGAAATGCTGTTTTTGCCCGATGGTGCCATTTGTTAAGTGCTTATTGTGTGTCAAGCACTGTCCTAAGTGCTGAGGTAGATACACACTAATCAGGTTGGACACAGTTCCTGTCCCACAAGGCACTCACAGTCTTAATCCCCATTTTACAGATGAGCTAACTGAGACCCAGAGAGGTGCACTGGCTTGTCCAAGGTCACCCAGAAGACAGGTGGCAGAGCCAGGATTAGAACCCAGGTTCTTCTCACTCCCAGGCTCAGGGTCCTGTGCTGTTCATCACCCTCCACTACCAGGGAAGAGGTCATCAATGATTCCCCAAGCAATCCAGATTTTGAACCACCTAGGATTTGAGCTCTGTTCTCTTCAGCTCTATTGCTATCATTTCTCTCCAAATCACTATCATGTGGATTTCAGCTTCCCTATCTGGCCCCCAAGTGGTGTCATCTCATCTGTGCCTTTCCATCCCCACAACTACTAACTCCACTTTGTGTAGAAAATAATGGTAATAATAATGATTATGGGATTTTTTATGAATTTGCCCTGTGTCTGTGCTAAGCTGTGAGGCTGAAACAAGATAATCAGGTTGGGGCTCACAGCCTGAGAGAGAGGGGGAGCTCATTCCTCATAACCATTGTATGGATGAGGAAATTGAGGCACAGAGAATTGAAAGTGATTTGCCCAAGGACACCCATCAGGAAAGTGGTAGAGTCAAGATTAGAACCTAAGTCCTCAGATTTGGAGAAATCGAAGTTCTATGACAGGCTACCATTTACTTTTCCAATGACACTGTGACTTCCATTCTCCACCCCCTTGCACAGGAGATGAGTTTCTTCTCCACCTAGTTTCTTCTTCAGAGACAAGTCCAGATGCCTGAAGGTGGGAAAGATTTTCTTTTACTTGATGACCTATTTTAATAAGTCTTTTGTATGCTTACAAAAATATAGTCTGGGATGGGTGACTACTTGGGCTGGAGGCCATGGAATAGGTTTTAGTAAACTGTTGAGCGCCCTGGCTATACAAGATTTGATGTCAATGTTCCCTAACAATATCAATTTTATGGAATTTATTGTAAGGAGGACTCTGCATGACATTCCTACCAAGATTTACAGCAATTATAAATACGTTAATGAACTTGATACAGATGTATCCATATACAATGATGACATTATGCATCTTTTAAAATTTGCTGCACCAAGTGGAAGCCTGAGTTGAATCAATTAAAGGGAAGGTTGCCACCTCTACGTCTTATTTTGCTTCGCTTTCCCATTGTGCAGGCAAACTTGGATCTGATGATACAAAGGGCAGGCATTACATTTCTAGAGAAATCACAGGGAAGTTTCTAGAGGATAAGTTTGAGGGAGACTAGGTGGCTGAATTGGGACCATCAATATAAATACAATCTTGAGAAATGACTTGAACCATGTAGTACTTTTACGTGAAAAGTTGTATCTGCAACAGTGTGGCCAAATGGAAAGAGCAGAGTCCTGGGAGTCAGAAGACTTGTGTTTTAATCCCAATTCTGCCACTTCTCTGCTGTGTGACCTTGGGCAAGTGACTTTACCTCTCTGTGCCTCAGCTTCCTAATCTGTAAAATTAAATCCTACTTCCATCTACTTGACACTGTGAGCCACAGGTGGCTCATCCGAGAGTACTCTGGCTAGACTCTTGCTGACAATGGAGAGTAAAGAGGTGCTCCAATAATTATCACAGTTTGGTCTTTTGTCTTTCTTTTTGAAGATGGCTATGATGGTGGTGTCTTTGAGATACTCTGGCATTTCCTCTGTTGTTCATATATTTGATCATATTTATTGAGCACTTACTGTGTGCAAAACATTGTACTAAGCACTTGGGAAGTACAATTCAGCAAAATAGAGACAATCCCTGCCCTCAGTGGGCTTAATTGTTATAATTAAGCACTTTCTGCATGCCAAGACTACTAAAGACTGTGATTGATTCAAGATAACTGGGAAATGGGTCTCGTCTCACAACTACTGGGGAAAATTATAGCATCTAGAGTCATAAAAAATTAGAAACCACCTGGCCCCAATGGAATACCTGCTGAGATCTACAAGAATAGAAAGGACAAGTTTACAGAACTTCAAGAAACAGCATGGCCTAGTGGAAAGAACCCAACCCTGTGAGTCAGAGGACCTGGATTCTGATCCCAGGTTCCCCAAATTATTGCCGTCATTTTCAATTACAACTTATTCATTTGGTGAAGTTCTCCAAGATGATCTGGTAAGCTGCCACATTATCATGTTATTTCACCCCCTGTCTAAGTTGTTTAAATTATGTACTCACTGGCCTAGCAACAAAGAGGATGGAGTCCAGAAAGCGGGAAGTGGGAGATTCCAGTGAACCCTGCCTCCATATCTCTAGGACTGGCCTATCTGTCCCCCTCCACCAGCACAACCCCTCCTAGATTCTCCCTCTGCCCCTTTTCTGTCCCCCAAATGGGTGACAACTGGGACATGACACCAACAAAAGCCCCTTCTGCCTACCCTCCTCCTTGCTACTGGAGGCAGTGGTGACAGCAGCATCATTACGCTCCCAGCCTCTCTGCTTCCTGGAGGAGTGGTGATTGTGGCATGATCCCCCAGGAGCCCTGCTTACTTCTTTTCTGCCCCCTGGAGAGGGATCAGTGGTGTCTCTCTGTGCCTGGCCAGGTGGAGATGAGAGTGCAAAGGTAGGCTCTAATCCCAGTTATGCCACTTGACTGCTATATGACCTTGGGCAAGTCACTTTACTTCTCTGGGCCTCAGTTCCCTCATTTGTCAAATGGAGATTGAGACTGTGATCCCCTCATGAACAGGGTCTGTGCCCAACCCTATTTGCCTGTGTCCACCCCAGTACTTTGTACAGTGCCTGGCTAATAGAAAGCGCTTAACAAATCCCACAGTTATTATTATTATCATCATTTGTGGGGACAGAAAATGATACTGATTTTGATTTTTCAGAAGCATTCTCTCTGTCAGTCTCTGTATTCCACTATGATTTCACGTCATCAGAAGATTGGTCTGTCTTCAAATCAATAAGCTCTAGGCTACAGAAGTTAATCAGAGAGCATGGCTCATGTATGTTTCAGAAATGAACCCCTTCAACTAGGTGGAGGGCAATCAGATGCAGTTACCCAGCAATACCCAAAATCTAATCAGAGCCAATCTATTCTAAAATCATTCTGCACCTGCATCACGTCCCCTCAAGATCATATCTTCTCATGTAGGGAGGGATATGATTTTCAGGGCCTATCTTCAGTAGTTGAAGTATTGCTGGGGAGAATATTGAAATGTTTTTGCAATCTCTTCAGAATTCTTCTTTAATATGTCATAAGATTGGAATTCTTTGTACTTCTCAAGGATACCATAATGGCACAAAACGGGTCATGTATATTTAGTGATGTGTAGAGCTTATGATTTCATAATGGCCTGTAAAGCCCTGGATCTCTTCCTCTTAGTTATCCCACCCCCTGTCATATATGTTTCTTACCTTGTTCTCGTTGTGAGAAGGGTACATTTCTACCAACCCTGTTGTATTGTATCTTACTCTCCCAAGGGCCTAGAACAGTTCTCTGCACACAGGTGCTCAGTAAATACTGTTGATTGATTAATTCATTCAATTGCATTTATTTAGTGCTTAATGTGGCAGAGCACTGTACTAAGTGCTTGGGAGAGTATAACAGAACAATGAACAGACACATTCCCTGCCCATAACAAGCTTAAAGTCTAGAGGGATGGAGACAGACATCATGAGCCCTGTGATTTATATATCTCTGAGTTTCCTCTGATGGAATCAATTTGATACCACTCTTTGGACCATAAGTGCACCCAGGATGCTTTCCTTTTATTTAACAGGTGAAAGATGACATTTGTAGATGCTGTTGGATATATTTGTTCAGAAAACGTGCACCAATCCTGTTTATTTTTCACATCCCACACATCCCGTAACTTTCTTTCATGAGTTCAATAAATATATGATAATGCAAAATAGCATATTCCATTGGAACATATTATATTATGAATTCAGAATAATGCTTTGCCAAGATTCATTTTTCCCAGGGTGTTTATACTAAATGACGACATGCCAATATTTGGAATTTGACACCCTGTCTTCTAAATTTAGAAATATTTTTAGCATAAGAATCTGATGATGACCTTTAGTCCTCTGAAATCTTAAAATTTTAATTAGTTTAAGAGACTGAAACATATTTAGTGCCAATTGAGAAATACTTGGAATACCCTTCTTAATTGCATGAACTTTTCTCATTGACAATCATATGTTATTGGATTCCTAATCAACTAAAACTATATTAGGAGCTAATACAATTGGCTAATTATCAAGAAATGCATGAATTACATTTCTGTGATCCAAGTGGATATAATCCAAGAAGAAGCTTGGGCCTAGTGGAATAAGCATGGACCTGGGAGAGGAATTTGGGCAAGTTACTTTATTTCTCTGTGCTTTAGTTTCCTCATCTGTAAAATGGGAATAAAACACCAGATTAAATCTTTTTCCTCCTAATTAAACTGTGAGATCTATTTGGGGCAGGGACTATGCACCACTTGATTATCTTGTACCTAACCCAGAATTTAGTACAGCACCTGGCTTGTAGTAAAAGCCTAACAGGTACCACAATTATTAATTAATTATTATATAATAATAATAATCACTTAGAACAGTGCTCCAGCACTTAGAACAGTGCTTTGCACATAGTAAGCGCTTAATAAATGCCATTATTATTGTTATTATTATATTAATGATGGCATTTGTTAAGCACTTACTATGTGCAAAGCACTGTTCTAAGCACTGGGGATGATACGAGGTGATCACGTTGTCCTACGTGGGGCTGACAGTCTTAATCCCCATTTTACAGATGAGGTAACTGAGGTTCAGAGAAGTGACTTGCCCAAGGTCACACAGCAGACATGTGGGTGAGCTGGCATTAGAACCATGATCTCTGACTCCCAAGCCCATGCTCTTTCCACTGAGCCACGCTGCTTCTCATAAACATCACCAGGATAATTTAGTGCTTTAGTTTAGCTAGTTCAAAGAGCATCATCGGGCCAGAAAGTCTACAGGGGTGGAAACTCCTGGATCATAGAGATAAATAAGTGAATAATCAGATATTACAATGCAAGTACCGGATTTCAGAATCACGAATCAGCCAACTTCGTTTAGCAGTTTCATTGTTCATTTACTTTTGTGGCTTAAATTGAATTTAGTTGTTGGGTCTTTGAGACAGCACAAGCCTTTCTCCACTGTACTATAAATTCTTCCTGAAGTCTCTAAATAGTTACTATGTAGCAAGTGTGAATCGATGTTTCCCCCAGAGTTACTTGGTCAGTATGTCATCCCCACATGAAGGTACATTTCCTGCTGCATGGCAAAATTTGCTACTCATAGGGCCATGCACTGATTTGGTTTCTCTCTTTAGAAACCACAATCTTCCCCTCACTCTATTCTAGCACCCTCCACTCTCCCTATTTTAATTGCACTACGCCAGGCTCCCAGGCTTCTGGCCTCCTGCTTCCCTATTCTACTTGTTTATTTTTTTATGGCATTTATCAAGTGCTTACTATGTGTCAGGAACTGTATGAAGTCCTGGGGTAGATGCCAGATAACCACTTTGGATACAGTCTATGTCCCTCATAGGGATCACAGTCTTAATTACCATTTTATAGATGAGGTAACTGAGGTCCAGAGAAGTTAAATTGCTTGCCCAAGGTCACACAGTAGACACGTAGTGGTTCCAAGATTAGAATCCAGGTTCTTCTGAGTCCCAGGGCCATGTTCTATCCACTAGTCCACAGCTTTTCTTATCCCCAACTTCATTCTACTTTAGTGGCACACCAACCCACCCTGGACACTGTAATTTCCAGATACTTTGATCTCATGACCTCACCAATGTTGAATTACTACTCTCAGCCATAACCTCCTAATCTGCCAGCTCAACCTAACATTATCTCATCAACCAAATTTGTCTTCTGGACCCAGAGATACTTCCAGTTTCTGTACCCTCTCTGCCTATCCCAAGTCGTCATACTTTTCCTAGATGCCCTAAGAACCCTCCATTCCACAGATAAAATGGTTCATACCCTGAACCTCTCAGCTGCCCTCAACTTCTCAACCTCAACCTCTCGACCTCTCAGCTGCCTTCGACATTGTGGACCACCCCCTTCTTCTCAACACACTATCCAGCCTTGGCTTCACAGACTCTGTCCTCTCCTGGTTCTCCTCTTATATCTCCAGCTGTTCATTCTCAGTCTCTTTTGCAAGCTCCTCCTCCCCCTCCCATCCCCTTACTGTAGGGGTTCCTCAAGGGTCAGTTCTTGGTCCCCTTCTGTTCTCTATCTACACTCACTCCCTTGGTGAACTCATTGGCTCCCATGGCTTCAACTATTATCTCTACTCTGATGACACCCAAATCTACATTTCTACCCCTACTTTTTCTCCCTCCTTCCAGACTCACATCTCCTCCTGCCTTCAGGACATCTCCATCACTGTTGACGGCACTTCCATCCTTCCCCTATCACAAGCCCGCAACCTTGGTGTCATCCTCGACTCCACTCTCTCGTTCACCCTTCACATCCAATCTGTCACCAAAACCTGCCAGTCTCACCTCCACAACATTGCCAAGATCCGCCCTTTCCTCTCCATCCAAACCCCTACCCTGCTCATTCAATCACTCATCCTATCCCAACTGGATTACTGCATCAGCCTCCTCTCTGATCTTCCATCCTTCTGTCTCTCCCCACTTCAATCCATACTTCACGCCACTGCCCAGATCATCTTTGTGCAGAAACGCTCTGGGCATGTTACTCCCCTCTTCAAAAATCTCCAGTGACTACCAATCAAACTACGCATTAGGCAAAAACTCCTCACCCTAGGCTTCAAGGCTCTCCATCACCTCTCCCCCTCCTACCTCACCTCCCTTCTCTCCTTCTACAGCCCAGCCCACACCCTCTGCTTCTCTGCCGCTAATCTTCTCACCGTGCCTCATTCTCGCCTGTCCCACCGTTGACCCCCGGCCAATGTCATCCCCCTGGCCTGGAATACCTTCCCTCCACACATCCGCCAAGCTAGCTCTCTTCCTCCCTTCAAAGCTTGCCTCCTCCAGGGGGCCTTCCCAGACTGAGCCCCCTCTTTCCTTTTCCCTTCCTCCCCCACTCCATGTCCCCTGCCTTACCTCCTTCCCTTCCCCACAGCACCTGTATATATGTTTATATGTTTGTACGTATTTATTACCCTATTTATTTTACTTATACATGTTTATTATATTTATTTTATTCTGTTAATATGTTTTGTTCTCTGTCTCCCCCTTCTAGACTGTGAGCCCACTGTTGGGTAGGGACCGTCTCTATATGTTGCCAACTTGTACTTCCCAAGTGCTTAGTACTGTGCTCTCCACACAGTAAGTGCTCAATAAATACAATTGAATGAACGAATGAATATGATTTAAGGGGTGGGAATTAAGTGCACTGCAAGAGATGGGAGGGCTTTGAATATAGCAGAAGTAATAGAATTTATTAAGAGCTAATTTCTGGGAAAGAGTATACAAGTGGGAATTCGCTCCCTGAGGGGCTCACAATCCATATAGTAGTCCTGTTTTCCAGACTTATCTGTAAACCTATCTTGTTCTTTAATGCTAGGAACAGCAGACGGATGCTGGTTTTTGAATGACCCCAGAAATTCAATGTAGTATCAGTGGAAAATTCAGCCAGATCTCCCAGTCAAAAGAAAGGCTGGGAAATCCCATGTTCACTAGACCTCCAGTTTAGAGCTGATTCTTTCTGCCATTCTGTTTTCTTTCTTTTTGTATATCTTTGCTTTATGATTAATTTGCATCTAGCCCAGTGCATATAACAGTGTTTGATATGAAGTAAGTGCTTAACAATTACCAAAAGAGTAAATAATTAGAGACGCAACAAGGGCTAATGGAAAGAGCAGGGGCCTGAGTCAGTAGACTTGGCTGTTAATCCCAATTCTGTCACATGTTCTGTGTGACCTTGGGCAAATCATTTAACTTCCCTGTGCCTCAGTTTGCCTCATCTGTAAAGTGAGGATTCAATATCTTTTCTCCCTCCTACTATGAACTCAATGTGGAACCTGAATTTCTTATTTTTACCTCAGCACATTTTTCAATAGTATTTGTTAAGCACTTACAATGTGTCAATCAATCAGTCATTTTTATTGAGCTCTTACTATGTGAAGAGCACTGTACTAACCCCTTGGGGAGAGTACAGTATAACAGAGTTGGTAGACACAATCCCTGCCCACAGCAAGCTCACCGTCTAGATGGGGGACAGACATTAATTTAAATAAATTATGGATGTGTACATAAGTGATGTGGGCCTGAGGGAAGGGTGAATAAAGGGAGTGAATCAGGGTGATGCAGCTGGTAGTGGGGAAAAAAGGAAATTAGAGCTTGTTTAGGGAAGGCCTCTTGGAGTTATTGTGCCTTCAATAATGCTTTGAAAGCCAAGAAAGTAATTGTCTGTTTGACATGAAGAGGGAGGGTGCTCCAGGCCAGAGGCAGAATGTGAGTAAGAGGTTCGTGGCAAGATAGACGAGATAGAAGTACAGTTAGTAGGTTTGCATTAGAAGAGTGAAGTTGGCAGGATGGGTTACAGTAGAAGGGCAGCAAGGTGAGATAGGATGGGAAAAGGTGATTCAGTGCTTTAAAGCTGATGGCAAGGAGTTACTTTTAGATGTGGAGGTAGATAGGCAACCACTGGAGGTTCTTGAGGAGTACAGAAACACGGGCTGAACATTTTTGTAGAAAAGTGATCTGGGAAGCAGAGTGAAGTATGGCCTGGATTGGAAAGAGACAGGAATCAAGAAGGTCAGCAAGGTGGCTGTTAGAGGTGGGATTGGGTAAGTGTTTGGATTAATGTGGTAGCAGTTTGGATGGAAAGGAAAGCATAAATTTTAGTGATTTTTGTGAAGGTCGAACCACCAGTTTAGTGATAAATTGAATATGTGGGTTGAATGGATAGAAGAGTCAAGGATAGCACCAAGTTTATGGGCTTGAGAGACAGAAAGGAAGATGGTGCTGACTACTGTGATGGTAAAATCAGGGGGAAGGACAGGATTTGGGTAGGAAGATTAGGAGTTCTCTTTTGGACATGTTAAGTTTGAGGTGTCAGTGGGACATCCAAGTAGAGATGTCTTGAAGGCAGGAGGAAATGTGAGACTTCAGAGGAGGATAAAGAGAAGGGCTGGTGAGGTAGATTTGGGAATCATCTGCATAGAAGTGGTAGTTGAATCAATCAATTATATTGATTATTCATTATGTGCAGAGCACGGTACCAAGCACTAGGGAGAGTACAGTACAACATAATTAGCAGACACATCCCCTGCCTGTAACAAGCTTACAATCTAGAGGGGAAGAAAGGATAAATTAAAAAAATCATTTATAATAATTAATAATTTAAAGATACGTACATAAGTTTAGTGGGATTGGGGGTGAGGCAAATAGTAAATGTACAAAGGACACAGATTGAAGTGGATAGACAATGCAGAAGAAAGAGTAAGCCAGTGAATAGAGGGGTTGTTTTTGGGAAAGCCTCTGAATAGAGGGGTTGTTTTTGGGAAAGCCTTTTGGAGACATGACCTTAATAATGCTTTGAAGGTGGAAAGCATGATGGTGTGACATATTAGGAGGAGGAGGGAGTTTCAGGCTAAGGGGAGGGCATGGAAAAGGGGTTGGTGGAGAAATAGATGAGACTGGGGCACCGTGAGTAGGCTGGCCCTAAAGGAGCGGAGTGTGCGGAGATGAGTGAGATGAGGTAGGAGGGGGCAAGCTGATTGAGTGCTTTAAAGCCAATTTGTTTGATGTGGAGATAGAAACAACTGGAGTGAATGAGTTCTCCAAGGGAGTGGGTAAATATGGAGAATAGAAGGGATATCCACATTAAGGGGGTGGGAAGTAGAGGAAGAGCCTGTGAAAAAGATTGAAGAGGAGTAGCCAGAGAGATAGGACTAGAACCAGGAGAGGACAGTGTCTAGCAAAGTCAAGGTTAGGTAATGTTTCCAGGAGAAAAGGGGTGATTGATAGTATCAAAGATAGTTGAGAGGTCAAGGAAGATTAGGATGGAGTAGAGGCCAAAGGATTTGGCAAGAAGGAGGTCATTTGTGACTTTTGAGAAGTGAAGTGAAGGAGTCCCTTTTCTACATGAGCTCACAGTCCAAGGAGGAAGGAGAATAGGTATTGATTCCCCATTTAGCAGTTGAAGAGACTTAGGCACAGAGATTACCCAAGGTCAAATAGGCAAGTGGCAGAACCAGGATTAGAACCTAGATCCTCCAGCTACCAGGCCCATGCTTTATCCACTAGGCTAGTACAGTGTTTGACAAATAGTAAGTGCTTAGCAAATGTTACAATTATTGTGAAAGTGCGATGTCCAGGTAGAAAAATTTAGAGACTGCATTTAATTTCGATCCCACCAGAATTTCAGAATTCAGCTCCCTCTTACTTCTTAATTAAGAGTAGCATGTTATACATATAGATCTTGGTTAGTACAGCATCGGTTCTGGTAGATTTGCTGTAATGTGTGGTTCTAATCATGGTGATTTAGTTAATTGTTGAAGTCAAAACCAGATCTTCACTTTGGGGAAGGATAGTAATTATTCCTAGACCATCATCCATGCTGAAAGAAGTGTTATGGAGATTTTTGAACCATCTTTGTCATCGTTTTGCTCTGAGGATGGAAACATCTCTGCCTTTCAGTTGTACTGTACCTGTGTACATAGGTCCTTAAAGATACTTAAAGAACGGCAATGATCCCAACTCTGAAGTCCAGTGGGTTTGAAAAGGAGAAATTACTAAAATGTCAAACTCGCTGTAGATTCTAGTAGCTTCGAAATTTGCTAAAAGCTATTCTGCAAGAGAACAGAAACATCTCCATACAAGCCCCTGGAGAAAATATTTTAATTGGATTAAGGACCACATTCAGATTTCACCTTCATTTATTACATTTTCATTATGTGTATTGCAAAACCAAACTCTATTGCAATGATAGGAATTGGAAGTAAGTCTATCTGAGAGTTAATATAACAAAAAATTCATAAAATGGAACTGCATTTTTTCCTCATTAAATTAATTTCTCCAATTACTATCATTAACATATCAAATAAATCTTTAGGAGCTCACAACTTATAGCAGACAATCTTGTAGAGCAAATATAGTAACATAAAGCTAGTAACTACCTTGGTCTGTGCATCACTGTAAGTCCCAAAGACCAGTAATGCTTTTTAATTTTTCTTTCTTTTGGAAATTGAGGAATGTCTTCAAATTAATTCTACTTTCTTTTTCTTTAGAGCATCTCCTATCCCTAGTTTCAAATAGCAAGTAGTTTCAGGTGGATTAAATGAATACAGAAGAAGTTGGGCTTCATTACATAGATAACTCAGAACTAAGTATAATGTAGCTTAAATGTCACCTCTCTGATTTCTCTTCCTTTTATGTATCAGGGAACAATTTCCCTTTCATCTTTACCAGGATGATTGGCACTAATGTGGGAATATTATCTGCCTTCAGAAAGAAAAAAGATACCAATATGTTCCTAGCATTGCAACTTGTACTGCCTTGTAGAAAATGAATAGTTTAATCTGGGTGAAATTATTAGAATATAATTTTCATTATTTAATGAAATATTTAACTTCTGTGGTTAATAGTCAACATTGAACTACCTTTATGCTCTTATTGACAAGTAATAGCTTCAATTGTATATTTGTTTAGCATATTTCTAATTCAATTCAATTTATACTTGTCACAGGAAATCTGGCTGGAGTGCCTCTGAATTGTTAATATGTCCCAAATCTTGGTAAAAATTTAATCCTTTAATTTTCATTTCTCTTTTCCCAATTTTGCTTCAAGTGCACAGCCCCATCTTGTGGATTTATAAAATGCTACAGTTGTTTGAATCTGAAAATGTAACAGGTTTCACTAAAATATGGAGGAGGTTTTTTTATGACATCTGGTCACTCATGACAAATTCTATTTTAATAATGGACTTTTAATACATCTAGAATAATATTCTTAATTCAATATCATTTACTAAGTATTTGTTTTAATTTTCTGGGTATGCTTTATAAAAATTCAAGTAATATAAAAAACTAGCATGCAGTATTTTCAGTTACACTTATGGGACTTCATTTTATTATAACAGTTTAACTTATTCATAAAACTAAATTTTAGTGTTTATTCCTTTGTATTTTTTTTAAGTATACCTGCCGTTAATTGTGATTATCCTTACAAAACATCTTTTAGCATTAATTGGAAACTATTTCAGAAGAACTTTGAGCCCAATGAATAATAATAATCATAACTATGTTTTTCTTAATTTACAATGTGCCAAGCACTGTAATAACAATGATGATAATAATAATAATAATAATAATAATAAAATAATAATGGTATTTGTTAAGCGCTTACTATGTGTGAGGCACTATAGTAAGCAATGGGGTAGATAAAAGGTCTCAACATGGGGCTCACAGTGACAGTAGGAGGGAGAATGTGTATTGAATCCCCATTTTGCAGATGAGGGAACTGAACCACAAAGAAGTACAGTAATTTGCCCAAAAATTACACAGCACTTAAGTGATAGAGTAGATATTTGAACCCATGTCCTCTGACTCCTAGGCCTGTGTTCTTCCCACAAGGTTCTCTTAGGATTGGGTTAGACAACTTTTTTGTTGAAACATTCTGAAAAATAGACTACTAAATCTGGGCTTGGAGTAATGGAGCTTGGTTTGGCATAAAGTGGCATCTCAAAAGACAAACCAAAATGGTGGACATCTGCTTCATTTTCTATACATTTCATAAAGAAGTCATTGTTTTGTCACTAGAGACAACCCTCAAAATATGGAGTATTGAGTTATGATGAAAGGCACTTAAACTGCCTGGCACATGGTAAGCGCTAACAAATACCATTAAAAAAAATGTAAGGGCTACAGGGACAGCTGACAGGTTGAGATGACTGGGGGTGTTGGAAGTGCATTCAGGAGAGCTTGTCTGACTCCAACACAAAGCAAGTGCTCAATAAATCACATTGACTGAATGACTGATTATAGGCATGAACTTACAAATGATAAGCATTAAATGTATTACCTCAGGAAGTTGAACAGCAAACATAGATTCCATAAATGTTCATGGCGTATTTTTAGAGAGGAAAAAGTAGTATATGCATTAGAAGACATTTTCCTAACAGTGAAGGTGGTGAATGACAGGGAGAGCAATTTCAACACTGTTCCTCTAAGTGTCTTCTGTTGTCACTGTCAGAAATAGAATACATTCTGTTTGGGCCATTATTCTGACCCAATATGGGATTCCTTTATTTTGAGGCATAGAGAAGAAGGGAGAGGAGGAAGATTTCAATAGCTCTGGTGCCAGGGGACAGCTCTTTTAAAACAAGAAAACAAGTGAACAAACAAAAAATAACTATTACCTTAATTAAAATATTTGCTCCTTCGAAAGTTGTTAACATTTATTGAGTAATAATAATAATAATAATAATAATGACATTTATTAAGCACTTACTATGTGCAAAGCACTGTTCTAAGCTGGGGAGGTTACAAGGTGTTCAGATTGACCCACGGCAAGCTCACAGTCTTAATCCCCATTTTACAGATGAGGTAACTGAGGCACAGAGAAGTTAAGTGACTTGCCCAAAGTCACACAGCTGACAGGTGGAGGAGTAAGGATTTGAACCCCTGACCTCTGACTCCAATGCCCGTGCTCTTTCCACTGAGCCACGCTGCTTCTCTAAATTTCATCATCATCACCATTCACTCTTTCCTTTTGTTCTTACCAAAAAAAAATTAAAAAAAACTAACAAAAAAAGAACCACCTGAATAGTAAAGTGTTAATAGGTATTTTTAAAAAATTAATACTATACGTAGCATTGCTGCCCTCTTGTGGTTTTATCATGAATTTTAATTTGATGTAGAACACTGTGATATCCAAGTGGTATCACAGAACTTTGAACATAGACTATTCAGTGAAATGTGTTTATGAAATATTCTCACTTGATTGTAAAAGTAATTCTTTTCATAAATAACATGATTTAAGAGATGTTGGAAAACACCACCTCATTATGCAATGGTTTCATTCCATTTCAGGAACTGTGCACATCCATAGTGGATAGTTTCTGTTGTGCCACATATAAAGACAATTTAAATCACACCCAATTACACAAGAGTGTAATATTAACATGTCATCTTTCAGAAAACTGCATAATAATAATAATAATAATAATTATGGTATTTGTTAAGCACTTTCTATGCACCAGACACTCTACTAAGCACTGGGATGGATACAAGCAAATAGGTTTGGACATAGTTCCTTGTCCCACATGGGGTCACAGTCTCAATCCCCATTTTACAGATGTGGTAACTGAGGCACAGAGAAGTTAAGTGACTTGCCCAAGGTCATGCAGCAGACAAGTGGCAAAGTCAAAATTAGAACCCATGACCTTTTGACTCCCAGGCCTGTGCTTTTTTCACTAAGCCATGACCAAGCTTAATTCTAGAGATCTACTTCAGAATTGGAACACTAGCAATCAATCAATTATATTTATTGAGTGCTTACTATTCTATTTATTTTATTTTGTTAATATATTTTGTTTTGTTGTCTGTCTCCCCCTTCTAGACTCTGAGCCCATTTTTGGGTAGGGACCGTCTCTATATGTTGCCAACTTGTACTTCCCAAGTGCTTAGTACAGTGCTGTGCACACAGTAAGCACTCAATAAATACGATAGAATGAATGAATGAATAAAGAGCCCTGTACTGAGTGTTTGGGAGACTACAATGTTAGAGTGTTGGTGGACACATTTCCTGCTCACAATGAGCTCGCAGTCCAGAGGGTGACACAGATATTAATATGAATAAATTCTGGATATGCACAATTAAGTTCCTACCTTACTGAGGTAGGAGTGAATGAATGATGCAAATTCGAGAGTAATGGTAAAGCAGAAGGAAATGGGAGAAGAGGAAATGTGAGCTTAGGGAAAGCTTCTTGTAGGGGATGTGCTTTTCATACGGTTTTGAAGGTGGGGAGGAGAGATAATTTATCAGATATGAGCAGGAAGGGTGTTCCAGGCCAGGGGCAGAATGTGGGTGAGCAGTGGGGGACAGATAGATGAGACTGAGATACAGTGAGTAGGTTGGCATTAGAGGAGGGACGTTTGTGGGCTGAGTGGTAACAGGAAAGCAGCAAGGTAAGGTAGGAGGGAAAAAGGAAATTGACTACTTTAAAACCGAAAATCAATGCCACAAAACCACACTGGAAGCAGCATGGCTTAATGGATAGAGCACGGGCCTGGGAGTCAGAAGGACCTGGGTTTGAATCCCAGCTCCAGCATGTGTCTCCTGTGTGGCCTTGGGCAAGTTTGCTTCACTTCTCTGTGCGTGTTACCTCATCTTTAAATGGAGATAAGAGTGTGAGCCCCATGTGGGACAGGGAATGTGCCCAAGATGACTACGTTGTATCTATTCCAGTGCTTAGAACACTGCTTGGCATATAGTAAGCACTTAAGTACCATTATTATTATTATTATTATTATACCCAGGGCAACAATTTTTGTTTAATCTTTCCAAGTCCCCTACCCCACTGTATTTTTAGCTAGGGGTTCACTTTGAAACACTTTCTTCTACTTTCTGTGGTTAATTGGGACTTGTACACAGATGTGTAAACTATTTCTTCCTTATCACTAAGCCCTTCAGCTAGAACAGTGGGTAAGCTTAGGTCTCTGATGTCCAGGCCCAAGAGCAGGCATGAATGGATTGATCACAGTGATAGTGATTTGTGCAGTGCCATTCACACTCTCTTGTCCCTGCCAATGGTTTTCCTGCTGGGTTACAGTGGGTGGGGAAAGGTATTGCACACTGTGAAATGCACACAATAGTTTCGGCATGCAGGGCCTTTTTATCTCTCAGAGTGGGCAGGGAATGTGTTTATTATTGCATTGTAGTCTTTCAAGCACTTAGTACAGTGCTCTGTCTACAGTAAGTGCTCAGCAAATACGACTGAATGACATCCTGTTGAGATGACTGCAGCAGAGTGTTGATGCAGTGTTGTAGTGGTGTATTCCAAGGTGTATTCCAAGGCAGTTCATCAGTCAGTGCTATTTATTGAGCACTTGCTGTGTCCAGATTATTGTGCTAAGAGCTTGGGAAAGTACAATATGATAGGCAGAAGGCAGAGTCAGATGCTCCCACAAGGAGCTTACAGTTTAAAAGGGATATAGACATCAAAATAAATTATGGATATGAAAATACATGCTCTGAGGAGAATGAAGTGTACAAATCCAGTGCCAGAGTGATGTAGAAGGGAAAAGGAGTAGGGGAAAATAAAGGCTTAGGAAAGGGTTTTTGAAGGAGAGGTGATTTTAAAGTGGTTTTGAAGGTGGGGAGAGGAGTGGTAAGGTGTAAATGAAGGGGCAGCCAGTTCCAGGTCAGAGAGGAAGTTGTCTTGCTTTTATCTCCATTCTTTGCCCTTCACACTAGCCACGTATATTTTGAGATTATTGTTGGGCCTGTCTGCCTCACTAAATACCCATATGGTTCTTTGTTCAGACAACCTCACCACTGATGGCACGGACCCAGGAAACTCTTCTACTCAGAGGAGCTTGGACTAAAACCTAGCTCTCCAGATTCTCAGAGATGTCTTTCCACTCGACCATTATTGTGTAAGATATTTGGACAGCATTTGCCAACTCTGCTGTATCATACTTTCCCAAGCACTTACTTCATTGCTCTGCACATAGCGCTCAATAAATACCATTGGTTGATAGAATGTTTTATATCCCAAATTCATTCAATCGATCATATTTATTGAGCAGTTACCATGTGCAGAGCACTGTACTAAGTGCTTGTAAAGTACAGTTCAGCTACAAAAAGAGACAATCCCTGCCCACAGCGGGCTTACAGGCTAGGAGGGGGAAGACAGATATTAAAACAATTAAACAAGCATCAATATAAATAGATAGAATTATAGATATGTAATGTATACACAAATGCTGTGGGGGGGAGGGGGATAGAGCAAGGGGAGCGAGTCGGGGTGATGTGAAGGGGAGGAAGAGCTGAGGAAAAGGGGGGCTTAATCTGGGAAGGCCTCTTAGAGAAGGTGAGCATTCAGTAGGACTTTTAAGGGGGAAGTGTGATTGTTTGGCTGATAGGGAGGAGGGAGGACATTCCAGGCCAGAGGTAGGTTGTGGTCCAAGAGTCTATGGTGGGACAGGAGAGAACGAGGCATAGTGAGGAGGTTAGTGGCAAAGAAGCAAAGTGTGCAGGCTGAGCTGTAGAACAAGAGAATGGAGATGAGGTAGGAGGGGGCAAGGTGATGGAGGGCTTTGAAGCCAATAGTGAGAAGTTTTTGCTTCATGTGATGGTTGATAGGCAACCACTGGAGATTTTTGAGGAGGGGGGTGACATGCCCAGAAAGTTTCTGTAGAAAGATAATCTGTGCAGCAGAGTGAAGTATAGACTGAAGTGGAGAGAGACAGGAGGTTGGGAGGTCAGAAAGGAGGCTGATGCAGTAATTCAGTCCGGATAGGAGGTGTGATTCTACTAATGTGGTAGCAATTTGGATGGAGAGGAAAGGGCAGATTTTGACGATGTTGTGAAGGTGAGATTGGCAGGCTTTGGTAATGGGTTGGATATGTGGGGTGAATGAGAGAGCAGAGTCAAGGATGACACCAAGGTTTCAGGCTTATGAGATGGGAAGGATGGTTGTGCTGTCTACAGTGATGGGAAAGTTAGGGAGAGGACCGGGTTTGGGAGGGAAGATAAGGAGCCCTGTCCTGCGCATGTTGAGTTTTAGGTGGTGGGAAGACAATCCAAGTAGAGATGTCCTGAAGGCAGGAGGAGATGACAGCCTGGAGGGAGGGAGAGAGAATAGGGGAGGAGATATAGATTTGGGTGTCATCCACTTAGAGATGCTAGTTGAAGCTGTGGGAATGAATGAGTTTTCCAAGAGAGTAAGTAAAGATGGAGAATAGAGGGGGACCAAGAACTGAACCTTGAGGGGCCCCTACAGTTAGGGGATGGGAGGAGGAGGAGGAGCCAAACATCATACCATGCATTTTGTTTTAAATGGTATTTAAGTGTTTACTATGTACCAGGCACTGTACTAAATGCTGAGGTAGATAATAGCTAATAAGATTGGACAAAGTCCATGTCCCACATGGAACTGAAACTTAATCCCCATTTTAGGGTTGAGGTAACTGAGGCACAGAGAAGTTAAGTGACTAGCCCAAGGTCACACAACAGACAATACACCCCTTTCCACATTGCCACGATAAACTTGTGTGCCTGCTTCTGCTGCTTCCCACGTAAGTGCTCAATAAATATGATTAAATGAATGAATGCAGTGGAGGATCAGAGATTAGAATCTGTCTCTTTCTGTCCCTTCATCCCTGCTCCACCTGCCTGAGGATTGTATGCCCAGGTGGTCTCTTGGCTGCCTTCTGCTGTGAGGGAACTAAGTTGCAGAGATGTAGAGCTCAATTACTGGTATTTATTTATTGCCTATTAGGTGCAGAACAATGAATTAGGTAATTGGGAGACTAAAGGACTGGTTCCCTAGTCTCTAACTGTTTACAAACTAATGAGGTGGGCTCTGCACCAGAAGACCTCTGCTATTTTTCCTCTGAGTGCTGTTTGAGATGCACAGGAATGCTTCAGCAACTACTGCTAGGGGATGGTGCAGAACAGTGAGGAATATACTGGTAGCATCAAAGCCTTAAGCTTCACCAAACTAAAGAAAGTCCTTTTACCTAAGCAGTTATTTTGTGAGCATTACTCTCTTTCAGACTAATAAGTATTAGCCAACAGAATGATGCTTCAAATCTATTCTGAAGGAGAGTTCTGAATATAGCACTCTTCTCTAAGCTATCCATATAGGCCTGCCCACTTCTGCACCTTTGTAAAGAAGGGATGTGAGCTCAATTTCTCCTCCCAGTCTGCCACAGAACCATTTAAGGCACTGGGAGGGAGCTTACGGAGCTGTTAGAGTTTCATTTTTCATTTAAA
Organism: Tachyglossus aculeatus; assembly: GCF_015852505.1. Taxonomy (NCBI): domain Eukaryota; kingdom Metazoa; phylum Chordata; class Mammalia; order Monotremata; family Tachyglossidae; genus Tachyglossus; species Tachyglossus aculeatus. The sequence continues at coordinate 78,006,778 of NC_052069.1, forward strand.
TTTTGGCACGGTCTCCAGTCATTCCTTGTTACTCCCAAGGACCGCTGCCGTTATATTGAACAGAGTAAATTTGCTGTTTGCATTACTTTGTGCCCAGAAAATTCAGCTGAAACCTACTACCGCCAAATCTGCAGATTCAGTCTGAGGCCAGAGCCTTTAAATAGCTGCAGGATCCTGAGGATTTTCTCCTGTCTAGAAAAAACAGGTTGATAAGGCTTTAAGTTGAAGAATTGGACATGAGCTCATTGAAACTGAAAATCAGTGGGGATGAGACAGTTTTGAATTTCTCTCATCCTCTTCACTGCCATATTTTAAGCTTTTACTAAAAGTAAAACTGAATGGCCACTCCATTTCTAAGATGGTTTTTGCCTTCAGATAAATAGGGAGAGTAATCAATCAAGCACTGACTATGTGCCAAACACTGGTACTAAGCGCTTGGGAGGGTGCAATGCAAAACAACTGGTAGACACAATCCTAGCCCACAAGGAGCTTACAGTCCAGACAGGCATTAAAATTAGCTAACAGAACCAGTAGAGTATATAAGGAATGTAAATAAGGGCTGTAAAACTGGAGCTGGGGTGAAAAATCAAGGTTCTTTAAAGGGGTACAGACCCAAATGCATAAGTGATGCAGAAGGGAGAGTGAAAAGGGGACATGAGGATTTAGGGAAGAGTGGTAATCTGTCAGATGGAATTCCAGGCCAGAGGGAGGATCTGGGCAAGGGTTATTTATGAGATAGACAAAATCAAGATTTTGAGAGTAGGTTGGTGTTAGAGGAGTGGGTTGTGCAGGTTGGGTGGTAGTAGGAGATCAACAATGCCAGGAAAGAGGGGGCTTGTGTCAAGACAAATCTTTTGAAGTCATGCGTCATGAAGTGTTTAGGGATTAGTAGGAGCCTTCCCTTCCTCTTCTCTCACTCCCTGCTGCATCATCCTGACTTGCTCCCTTTAATAATAATAATCATTATGTTATTTGTTAAGCACTTACTGTGTGCCAGGCACTGTGCTAAGTGCTGGAGTGGATACAGGCAAATTGGGTTGGACACAGTCCCTTGTCCCTCTTGGGACTCAGTCTCAATCCCCAATTTACAGATGAGGTAACTGAGCCACAGAAAACTGAAGTGACTTGCCCTAGCTCACACAGCACATATGTAGGAGAGCTGGGATTAGAAACAATAACCTTCTGACTCCCAAGCCCGTGCTCTATCCACCTCACCATGCTGCTTCTCTTCTTCCTCCTCTCTCCTAGCCCACAGCACTTATGTACCTATCAGTAATTTATTTCTTCATTTATATTAATGTCTTTCTCCCCCTCTAGACTATAGGTCATTGTGCACAGGGAATTTCTGTTTATTATTCTATTGTACTTTCCCAAGCCCCTCTCAGGATCTCACTTGGATAGTTTCCTATATTCTACCAGTCTTGGCTACAGGAGGGAGAGTCACGCCGAAGCAGATTGTTGTAGTGGATAGAGCACAGGCTTGGGAGTCAGAAGGTCATGGGTTCTAATCCCATTCTGTTACTTGTCTGCTGTGTGGCCTTGGGCAAGTCACTTCACTTCTCTGTAACTCAGTTACCTCATCTGTAAAATAGGGATTGAGAATGTGATCCCCACATGGGGCCGGGACTGTATCCAACATGATTTGCTTGTATCCACCCCAGTGATTAGTACAGTACCTGGCACATAGTAAGCCCTTAACAAATACCATAATTATTATCATTATTATTATAATGCCAATTACATTACTAGCTTGGGCAGTGGCTTCCGAGTGGCAGGCAACCTGTTACAAGTCAAAACTTACATGTGCTGGTCAGCAGTGGCACGGGAGAGAGTCGAGGGTGGAGATTCAAATTTACTGCATGAAAGAAGGCAATGGTAAATCGCTTCCAAATTTTTACTAAGAAAATTCTATGGATACACTACCAGAACGATGGCAGATGGAGGTAGGGTGCTCTGGGAGAGATATGTCTGTAGGGTCGTTATGAGTTGGAGATGACTCAGCAGCATAAAACAAGACAATACTCTCCCAAGTGCTTAATACAGTGCTCTGCACACAGTAATCACTCAATAAATACAACTGACTGAGCTACTTCCTTGTGGTGAGGGGGATAGTCTTGGTAAGGGGTAATCTTACCTTCTGGTCCTCACTATGGGGTGGGACCTCTAGAAGCAGGAAAAAAGATAGAAAATGGTAGTATTTGTTAAGTGCTTCATTTGTGCCAGGCACTATATTTAACCTCTGAGGTAGACACAAGTTAATTGGATTGGACACAGTTCCTATCCTTCACTGGACTCACAATCCAAGTATGAGAGACAACAAGTACTGAATAGAGGCAGATTTAATAGGGCAGACAATGAAGGGAGAAAAACACAAACCCTGGGGAAGAACAGGGGGAAAAATGCACATACATACACACACAACAAGGAAAATACCTAGCTCAAGGAAAGGATATCACCACACAGGAAGAGAGGGACACACACAGAGAAGTAGGCAGGAGAAAAGGGAAAAAAGGAAGAATGGTTGGGATTTTAGGAAGCAACAGTTACCAATGTCTAGAAACGTGCACTGAACAGCTTCTGGGCTTCTGTCTGCAGTAGAGCGAAAGTAGCTGAGGGGTCCCTCCCCTTCATGGCTGCCTCACACTGATGATTCCTGGGGCTGATCTTTGAAGGTTTCCAGCACAACATAGCTATCCTGTGCATGTTTTCTGCACTTGGGAGCCATCAGTTCAAGCAGCTTGGCAGCCATTGTAAATCAAGGCCTGGCCTCTGTCACATTTTTCAGAGGGCTTACTGCATTTTCCTTCAGGAGTGCACCAAGGAAAGGGGGAGATTAAACTGAGGATCAGCTGCACTACTGTCCCCGATGATCCCCTGCTGCTGTATTCCCCACAATGGGCTCCTGGTGGCCCAGCATAAGCAGGACTTAATGATGGCATTTAATGATGGCATTTATTAAGAGGTTACTATGTGCAAAGCACTGTTCTAAGCACTGACTAAGCTAAGGACTTCAATGGGTCCCACTGGTCATTTTTCAGATGACCACACAGGGGCTTAAAATCCCTGACTACAAAAATGGGCAAAGTCTGCATTCCTTTCTCAAAGGTCAGGAATGTAGATAAAGAGCAGAATGTCCCCCTGTCAGAGAATCCAGTCCGGGACTTGAATTGGAACCTAAATGGGTACTAGCAGAGGTTGGAGAAGTAGCATGGCCTAGTAGATACAGCAAGAGTCTGGGAGTCAGAAGGTCATGAATTCTAATCCCAGCTCTGCCACTTGTCTGCTATGTGATCTTGGGCAAGTCACTTAACTTCTCTGTGCCTCAGTCCCCTCATCTGTAAAATGGGGATTAAAACTCTGAGCCCTGTGTGGAACAGGGACTGTGCCCAACCAGATTATCTTGTATCTATCCCAGTGCTTGCAACAGTGCCTGGCACGTAGTAAGTGCTTAACAAATACATAATTATGTATTACTATTGCTATTATCATTATTATATCTAATCCACATTTCTGATTCTAAACCAAACTGCCCACTTCTCACTTTGTGAAGGAGGGTGGGGACCAACACAGGGATGGGCAGGAAATATGTCAACCAATTCTGTTGTTTGTACTCTTCCCAGTGCTTAAAAAGTGCTCTTCACACAGTAAGTGCTTAATAAATACCAATGATTGATAGGAACATCGAAGGTATGGGGCACTGGGGGCAGAGGTGTAAGGGAATGGATGAGGACAGAATTAAAGGACACAGCAGATGTTTGGGTAACCTAACATCAGCCATTCTTTTACATCTACCATCTCATCTGTGTTGAAGAGTGTAACTTCATTTCTAGGAGGTTGACTTATTGAGGTTGAAGTATTTATGAAACTAAGTTGAAGTATTTATGAAACTGTCTGAGGAGTTTGGCATAGCCTTTACAGAAGTCCTGGGTTCACAGCTTCAGAAAGGGTGGCCTTCCCAATTGCTCTTTAGGCATTAGGCCTGGAATTTTACACCATATTGCTACCACACTGTTTGGCAGTCTTCCAAAGGGTGTTGTGGCCTTTTTGATGCCATGTTAAGAGCTTACTATGTGTCAAACATTATTCTAAGCACTGTGGGAGATACTAGTTAATTAGTTTGGACACTGTCCCTTGTCCAGCATGGGGCTCAGAGTTCAAATAGGAGGGAGAACAGGAGAACTGAGACACAGAAAAGTTAAGTGATTTGTCCAAGGTCACACATCTAGCAGTGAGCAGAGCCAAGATTAGAACCCAGGTCTGCTGACACCCAGGCCTGTGTTCTTTCCACTAGACCATGCTGCTACCTTTTTCTGTTGCATCAGTAGCTGCTTTCATAAGTAACCAAATTCTGTGGCAGTGCTTAGCTTTGTGTGGCCAGTATAGCTATTTAGTTGTGTTTATGATTTCTCTGGTGTTGACTGATACCCGCTGTTGGGTAGGGACCGTCTCTATATGTTGCCAACTTGTACTTCCCAAGCACTTAGTACAGTGCTCTGCATACAGTAAGCGCTCAATAAATACGATTGAATGAATGAATGAATGATACATTCCTCTGGACTTCTCATTAGCCCACTTCCGTCTGATTGAGCCAAATGGTTTAAAATTAGTTTCATGTTTTCTTGGGTGTATGTGTTTTCTGAGGTGTATGCCTGAGTGACTGTCTCCAGGACCTGTTGATTTGGAATAGTTTCCCAAGGAAGCAGAATTTGTATCCTAACACCTGCATCAAGGTCTTATTGCATCAGGAAGGATGGAATCTATGCAGCATAGCTGCATAGAATAAACGCATAGGAACAGGCCTACCAAGCAAACCTGCTTTAGACCATTGGTAATAGGAAATGATCCAGCTCTGACACAAATAGCTCTGTCATCATGGAGTTGGCTCAGAATTTTAATGAACAATCATGGCAACAGAATTTATTGAGCAATTTCCCAAGTCCAGAATTATTTATTGTGTCAATAGCTTTTGTAAGTTATTTGACAACAATACAGGAGTTTTAATACAGCTTCTTGAACTCTACTTATACTGGAGTGTCCCAGGCTATGTCTGTAATATGTTCCTCAAAAATGTGGCTGTCTCATGACTGGTCGTATCATGGGCCCATCTAGTTTCCCACAGTCGTACATGCAATTAGGTCCCAATCCAGAACCACCTCTGATAGGAAGTCTCAACCCTGTGGTGAAATACAGATTTTCCTGTTGGTTCTTTCCCTTCACACTGGTCCCAACATCCCTTGTAGAAAAAATGTGGCATAGTGGATAGAGCACAGGTCTGGGATTCGGAGAGTCATGTGTTCTAAACCCAGCTCATCCACTTGTCTGCTGTGTGGCCTTGGGCAAGTCACTTACTTCCCTGTGCCTCAATTACCTCATCTGTAAAACGGGGATTAAGACTGCAAGCCCCATGTGGTACAGGGACTGTGTCCAACCCTATTTGCTTGTATCTGCTGCAACGCTTAGTACATGCATTCAGTCATATTTATTGCTCACCTACCCTGTGCAGGACACTGTACTAAGAGCTTGGAAAGTACAATTCAGCAACAGAGACAATCCTAGTGCTTTGCACATAGCAAGCTCTTAAATACCACAATTAATTTTTTCATTATCTCTTTTCCTCCATTGTTCTTGAAAATTTTCTGATCCCCAGTAGACCCAAATCTTGGCCCCTCCAACCCTGTCAACCACAGGAACCATTCATTCCCAGTTTGCGGGTTTTTTTTTTAATTAGTGACATGAAGAGCACCATGCTCAAACTATGCACCGCTGCCACAGCTAGCAGGAGAGGGGCAGAAAATGTCCACCAGTGTTCATTTTCCAGTGGTTAGGAAACTGGATCTCAGCCTATTTCCCTCACCTCAATCAATCAATCAATCGTATTTATTGAGTGCTTACTGTGTGCAGAGCACTGTACTAAGCTCTTGGGAAGTACAAGTTGGCAACATATAGAGACAGTCCCTACCCAACAGTGGACTCACAGTCTAAAAGGGGGAGACAGAGAACAAAACCAAACATACTAACAAAATAAAATAAATAGAATAGATATGTACAAGTAAAATAAATAAATAAATAAATAGAGTAATAAATATGTACAAACATACATATATACAGGTGCTGTGGGGAAGGGAAGGAGGTAAGATGGGGAGGATGGAGAGGGGGACGAGGGGGAGAGGAAGGAAGGGACTCAGTCTGGGAAGGCCTCCTAGAGGAGGTGAGCTCTCAGTATGGCCTTGAAGGGAGGAAGAGAGCTAGCTTGGCGGATGGGCAGAGGGAGGGCATTCCAGGCCCGGGGGATGACGTGGGCCGGGGGTCGATGGCAGGACAGGAGAGAACGAGGTATGGTGAGGAGATTAGTGGCGGAGGAGCGGAGGGTGCAGGGTGGGCTGTAGAAGGAGAGAAGGGAGGTGAGGGAGGAGGGGGCGAGGTGATGGAGAGCCTTGAAGCCCAGGGTGAGGAGTTTCTGCCTGATGCGCAGATTGATTGGTAGCCACTGGAGATTTTTGAGGAGGGGAGTAACATGCCCAGAGCGTTTCTGGACAAAGACAATCTGGGCAGCAGCATGAAGTATGGATTGAAGTGGGGAGAGACAAGGGGATGGGAGATCAGAGAGAAAGCTGATACAGTAGTCCAGACAGGATAGGATGAGAGCTTGAACGAGCAGGGTAGCGGTTTGGATGGAGAGGAAAGGGCAGATCTTGGCAATGTTGTGGAGCTGAGACTGGCAGGTTTTGGTGATGGCTTGGATGTGAGGGATGAATGAGAGAGCGGAGTCGAGGATGACACCAAGTTTGTGGGTTTGTGAGATGGGAAGGATGGAAGTGCCGTCAACACAGATGGGAAAGTCATGGAGAGGGCAGGGTTTGGGAGGGAAGACAAGGAGTTCAGTCTTGGACATGTTGAGTTTTAGGTGGCGGGCAGACATCCAGATGGAGAAGTCCTGAAGGCAGGAGGAGATGCGAGCCTTAAGAGAGGGGGAGAGAGCAGGGGCAGAGATGTAGATCTGGGTGTCATCAGCATAGAGATGATAGTTGAAGCCGTGGGAGCGAATGAGGTCACCAAGGGAGTGAGTGTAGATCGAGAACAGAAGGGGACCAAGCACTGAACCTTGGGGAACCCCCACAGTAAGGGGAAGGGAGGGGGAGGAGGAGCCTGCAAAAGAGACCGAGAATGAACGACCGGAGAGATAAGAGGATCATTTTCTTGATCAAAAAAAAAGAAATGCAGCTGAAAGAAAGAAACAAACACTTCTTTGTAAAGTCCTCATCCAGGTATTCTGAATATTTTTAGGAAAGTTTTCTCAAAAAGCTTTTAATCTGTGCAGTCTGTAGTCTCACATATCAAGGCTTCTGCGTTAGTCATGTGTCAATGCTTGTGTGAGCTTTAAAGTTTCAAGCTTTTCAACGCGGCCCTGAAGTCAGCCTTGACAGAGCAATTTATCAGTACAGTAAGTGTTCACTCTGTATAATATTAGTGACCTTTTTCAGAAATTTAAGTTACTTGGTAGCAGATGGAACCTTCAATTACAGCAGCTTTTTTATGGTAACTGGGTCGTCTTTAACTGGAAACTCTGAGGTGGTTTGGTAAGCCAGCGGGGAGAAGAGTGTGAGCACAGGGAGAAAAGGCCAGATAAAAAATATTCCTTTAAGGGTCGCTTTTCATCCCAACATAAAGTGGTCATGTCGTTCCTCCTTAAGTGCTTAGTACAGTGCTTTGCACACAGTGAGTGCTCGAGAAATACGATTGAATGAATGAATCACAATGTTCTCTCAGCATCTGGGAGTCTGGTTGTGAATCAGGAAGCACAAGTGAATCAAGATCTCTGTCTCTGTCTCTCTCTCTCTCCTCTTCTCTCCGTCTGTCCCTCTCTCCCTCCCTCCCTCCCTTTAGAGAAGTCAGTTCAAGACTCTCCCAGTTTTCTCAGTGATGGACAACTGGAACTCACAATGCACCAGAAAGAGGAAATGTAGCTTTCTTGTCACTGGGATAGACCAGGAGGACAGCTGGACCTAAAGGGAGGTCAACTGACATGTTCATCCGTTCCTATAATAATAATAAATGGTATTAGTTAAACGCTTACTATGTGCCAAGCACTGTTCTAAGCTTTGGGTAGATACAAGGTAATCAAGTTGTCCCTTGTGGGGCCCCCAGTCTTAATCAATCAATCAATCAATCAATTAATTGTATTTATTGAGCGCTTACTGTGTGCAGAGCACTGTACTAAGTGCTTGGGAAGTACAAGTTGGCAACATATAGAGACATTCCCTACCCAACAGTGGGCTCACAGTCTAGAAGGGGGAGACAGAACAAAACCAAACATATTAACAAAATAAAATAAATAGAATAGATATGTACAAGTAAAATAAATAGAGTAATAAATATGTACAAACATATATACATATACACAGGTGCTGTGGGGAAGGGAAGGAGGTAAGACGGGAGGATGGAAAGGGATGAGGGGGAGAGGAAGGAGGGGGCTCAGTCTGGGAAGGCCTCCTGGAGGAGGTGAGCTCTCAGTAGGGCCTTGAAGGGAGGAAGAGAGCTAGCTTGGCGGATGTTGGGAGGGAGGGCATTCCAGGCCAGGGGGATAACGTGGGCCGGGGGTCGACGGCGGGACAGGCGAGAATGAGGCACGGTGAGGAGATTAGTGGCAGAGGAGTGGAAGGTGTGGGCTAGGCTTTAGAAGGAGAGAAGAGAGGTGAGGTAGGAGGGGGCAAGGTGATGGACAGCCTTGAAGCCGAGGGTGAGGTGTTTCTGCCTGATGTGCAGATTGATTGGTAGCCATTGGAGATTTTTGAGGAGGGGAGTAACATGACCAGAGCGTTTCTGTAACATGCCGGGCAGCGGCGTGAAGTATGGATTGAAGTGGGGAGAGACACGAGGATGGGAGATCAGAGAGGAGGCTGATGCACTAGTCCAGAAGGGATAGGATGAGAGCTTGAATGAGCAGGGTAGCGGTTTGGATGGAGAGGAAAGGGCAGATCTTGGCAATGTTGCGGAGCTGAGACCGGCAGGTTTTGGTGACGGCTTGGATGTGAGGGGTGAATGAGAGAGTGGAGTCGAGGGGCTCCCTCCTTCATCAAATCTGACAATTACTCTCCTCACCTTCAAAGCCTTATTGAAGGCACATCTCCTTCAAGAGGCCTTGCCTGACTAAGCCCCACTTTTCATCATCTCCCACTCCCTTCTGCATCTCCCTGACTTGTTCCCTTTGCTCTTCCCCGTCCCCCAGCCCCACATTTTAATCCCCATTTAATCCCCATTTTACAGATGAGCTAAAGCACAGAGAAGTTAAGTGGTTGCCCAAGGTCACACAGCAGACAAGTGGGGGAGCCGGAATAAGAACCCACATCCTTTGACTCCCAAACCTGTGTCCTTTCTCCACTATGCCATGCTGTTCTAGGAGGCGATGACTTACCTGGGTGCCTGGCGATGACATCAGCCTAACCTGAGCCAATCACAGGAAAAGAATTAGGGATCCCCCACATCTTCTGCCCTTGCCTTTCCTGTATGTGTGCTGAAAGTTATTCTGTGACTATGGAGTGACTGAAACCACAGTGGGGATTCTAATGCTGGAAAAGAAAAAATAAGATGGAGGTTGCTAAATCTGGGGGTTGTCCAAGTTAAATTAAGGTTCAGTTCCAGATGCTAATGCCTGTAGTTAAACCTTGATTTTATCTCTATAAGCCTCTTCTGCCTAATTTCTGCTTGCTGGTTCATTTACTCTCTCCCTGTTAAGGGAGACAAGATTGGGCCTTAAAGTACTTTGGTTTAGAGAATAAACATTTTTATATCTCTTTTTAGAAATATAAATTCTTGTGCAGTCTGTACATGAACGGACAAACTCCAGCTAAATTGAGCAAGTGATCCACAGGCATTTGCTGAATGCCATAGAATGCTAGGTACTGTACTAAGTGCTTTGGCAGAAGGCAGAAGAGCCAAGACACATGTTCCCTGAACTTAAGAAGCTTACAATCCCAGTGATGGAAAACCATCCTATTACATTTGGGAAAGTACTGAGGCTTTTATTACTAATAATAATGATAATGATAATAATAATAATGATAATAGTATTTGTTAAGCAATACGTGCCAAGCACTCTTCTAGCACTGGGGTAGATATAGGTGCAATCTCTGTCTCACACAGTCTCTGACCCACGTGGGGCTCACCACCTAAGGAGGAGGGAAAATAGGTCTTCAGTAGCCGTTTTACAAGTGAGGAAACTGAGGCAGAGAAGTTAAATGAAGTGGTCAGTCCAGGTTCCTTCCTCTGGAGCTGACCCCCATGGCAGGGGAGAGGGGCAGAAGCTTCCTGTTGTCCTCCTTCAGGAAAGGTCGGAGCCCAGCTTACAAATGCCCTGAATACTAGACCTCTTTCTCGTGCCCTTCTTCTGGAGTTGATTCCTGTGGTGGGAGGTCGGGGGGACGACCAGAGAAGCAGCTTGGCTTTGTGGAAAAAGCACGGGCTTGGGAGTCAGAGGATGTGGGTTCTAATACCGGCTCCACCACTTATCTACTGTGTGACCTTGGGCAAGCCACTTAACTTCCCTGTGCCTCAATTACCTCACCTGTAAAACAGGGATTAAAACTGTGAGCCCCAAGTGGGACAATCTGATTACCTTGCCTCTACACCAGCTCTTAGAACAGTGTTTGGCACATAGTAAGTACTTAACAAATACCATAGTTATTATTATTTATTATTAAGACCGTCTGGCACAGGCTCGGGGGTGGAGTCTCTGGTGCACTGTTTCTTTGACTGTGTACTTCACTCCTCTAGTGCTATCCTTCTCACTGTGCATTGATCTCTCCTGTCTCTCTGTCAACCCCTGACCCACATCCTACCTCAGGCCTGGCATACCCTCCTTCATCAAATCTGACAATTACTCTCCTCGCCTTCAAAGTCTTATTGAAGGCACATCTCCTTCAAGAGGCCTTGCCTGACTAAGCCCCACTTTTCATCATCTCCCACTCCCTTCTGCATCTCCCTGACTTGCCCCCTTTGCTCTTCCCTGTCCCCCAGCCCCACAACACTATGTTATCTGTAATTTTATTTATTTGTATTGATATCTGCTCACAGTCTAGACTGTGACCACATTGTGGGCAGGGAATGTCACTGTTTATTATTGTATTGTAATTTCCTAAGTGCTTAGTACAGTGCTCTATACACAGTAAGTGCTTAATAATTACGATTGGCTTAGTGGAAAGAGCATGGGCTTGGGAGTCATGGGTTCTAATCCCGCCTCCACTGTTTGTCAGCTGTATGACCTTGGGCAAGTCACTTAACTCCTCTGTGCCTCAGTTACCTCATCTGTAAAATGGGGATGAAGACTGCAAGCTCCACATGGGACAACCTGATTACCTTCCAGCGCTCAGAACAGTGCTTGGCACATAGTAAGCACTTAACAAATGCCAATGTTATTATTATTATTATGAATGAACGTGGATCATAGGGGCAGCCACTAGACCATTCATTCATTCAATCATATTTATTGAGCGCTTACTGTGTGCAGAGCACTGTACTAAGCACTTGGGAAGTACATGTTTGCAATATATGGAGACGGTCCCTACCCAACAGCGGGCTCACAGTCTCAAAGGGGGAGACAGACAACAAAACAAAACATATAAACCAAATAAAATAAATAGAATAAATATGTACAAGTAAAATAAATAAATGGAGTAATAAATATGTACAAACATATATACATATATACAGGTGTTGTGGGTAGGGGAAGGAGGTAAGGCGAGGGGGTGGGGGAGGGGGAGTACAGGGAGAGGAAGGAGGGGGCTCAGTCTGGGAAGGCCTCCTGGAGGAAGTGAGCTCTCAGTAGGGCTTTGAAGGGAGGAAGAGAGCTACCTTGGCAGATGTGTGGAGGGAGGGCATTCCAGGCCAGTGGAAGGACGTGGGCTGGGGGTCGTTGGTGGGACAGGTGAGAACGAGGCCAAGTGAAGAGGTTAGCGACGGCAGAGGAGCAGAGGGTGCAGGCTGGGCTAGAGAAGGAGAAAAGGGAGGTGATGTAGGATGGGGCGAGGTGATGGAGAGCCTTGAAGCCGAGGGTGAGGAGTTTTTGCCTGATGTGTAGGTCGATTGGTAGCCACTGGAGATTTTTGTGGAGGGGAGTAACATGCCCAGAGCGTTTCTGCACAAGGACGATCCGGGCAGTGGCATGCAGTATGAATTGAAGGGGAGAGACAGGAGGATGGGAGATGGGAGAGGAGGCTGATGCAGTAATCCAGTCGAGATAGGGTGAGAGATTGAACGAGTAGGGTAGCAGTTTGGATGGAGAGGAAAGGCTAGTCCAGGCACAGGACTGTCCCAGCAGGGAATGGAGTTGCCTAGTGGAAAGAGCACAGTCCTGGGAGTCAGAGGACAAGTGTTCCAATCCCAGATCCACCACCTGTCCGCTGCATGACCTCGGGCAAGTCACTTAACCTCCCTGAAACTCAACTACCTCATCTGTAAAAGGGTATTAATACTGGGAGCCCTATGTGGGACAGGGACTGTATCCAACCTGATTATCTTATATCTACCCCAGGGCCTAGTACAATGCCAGGCCAGTGTCATGTTCTGTCCTTTAAATTCATTCATTCAATCAGATTTATTGAGTGCTTCCTCTGTGCAGAGCACTGTGATAAGAGCATGAGGGAATACAATACAACAAAAAACAGAAACATTCCCTGCCCACAATGAGGTTACAGTCTGGGGTGGGGAAGGTGGGTGGGTGGGCAGAAGTTAATCACAGGGGACACAGCTCCTTGTCAGATCATAGTTCAACACATTCTATTATCATCATCATCAATCGTATTTATTGAGCGCTTACTATGTGCAGAGCACTGTACTAAGTGCTTGGGAAGTACAAATTGGCAACATATAGAGACAGTCCCTACCCAACAGTGGGCTCACAGTCTAAAAGGGGGAGACAGAGAACAAAACCAAACAAACTAACAAAATAAAATAGAATAGATATGTACAAGTAAAATAAATAAATAAATAGAGTAATAAATGTGTACAAACATATATACATATATACAGGTGCTGTGGGGAAGGGAAGGAGGTAAGATGGGGGGGATGGACAGGGGGACGAGGGGGAGAGGAAGGAAGGGGCTCAGTCTGGGAAGGCCTCCTGGAGGAGGTGAGCTCTCAGTAGGGCCATGAAGGGAGGAAGAGAGCTAGCTTGGCAGATGGACAGAGGGAGGGCATTCCAGGCCAGGGGGATGACGTGGGCCGGGGGTCGATGGCAGGACAGGAGAGAATGAGGTACGATGAGGAGATTAGCAGCGGAGGAGCGGAGGGTGCTGGCTGGGCTGTAGAAGGAGAGAAGGGAGGTGAGGTAGGAGGGGGCAAGGTGATGGAGAGCCTTGAAGCCCAGGGTGAGGAGTTTCTGCCTGATGCACAGATTGATTGGTAGCCACCGGAGATTTTTGAGGAGGGGAGTAATATGCCCAGAGCATTTCTGGACAAAGATAATCCGGGCAGCAGCATGAAGTATGGATTGAAGTGGAGAGAGACACGAGGATGGGAGATCAGAGAGAAGGCTGATGCAGTAGTCCAGACGGGATAGGATGAGAGCTTGAATGAGCAGGGTAGCAGTATGGATGGAGAGGAAAGGGCGGATCTTGGCAATGTTGCGGACCTGAGACCGGCAGGTTTTGGTGACGGCTTGGATGTGAGGGGTGAATGAGAAAGCGGAGTCGAGGATGACACCAAGGTTGCGGGTTTGTGAGACGGGAAGGATGGTAGTGCCGTCAACAGAAATGGGAAAGTCAGGGTGGTTGATAGATCTGATAGGGTGCCCAGACATATCCATGATCCAAACAAATGTCTCTAATGCAAAGTACACTCCTGGACCATACCCAGGGGGTGATATGGACTGAACATTTTTTCAGGTAAATGATCTGGGCAGGAGAGTGAAATATGGACTGGAGAGGGAGAGAGAGGAGGCAGGGAAGTCAGAGAGGAGACTCATGCAGAATTGAATGTGGGGAAATATGTGTTTGGATTAGCGAGGGAGCAGTTTAGGGAGGAAAAAGAGGATTTTAATGTTGTTGTGAAGGTAGAAGCGACAAGATTTGGAGACAGATTGACTATGGGGGTTGAATGAAAGAGACAATACTGGAAATTACCCCAGCTCACCCACTGATTTACTGCCTTGGAACGTCCTCCTCAATCCCTATCCTAATCTAGTCTGGGATTCTTCCCACACTCTCCTACCCACCCCATCTGAGATTCTTCCCTTACAACATCCCTGATCCAGGATTTTTCCTATCCCTCCCAATCTAAGGTGGGATTCTTTCTTCTTTTTCAGATCCGGGATTCCTCCCCATCCCTCTTGCCCCCATAACTGGTCTGGTTTCCACTCCATTCACTCTTCTCATTTACCTGGTTGGTGACTCCCTCCTCCTTTCTTCCTCCTGCTTCCCTGGTCCATGACTCCCTCCCTCTTTCCCACCCTCTCCACTACCTTCCTCTCCTCTGCCTCCATGAACCCAATCTGAGATTCCTTTGTTGCTCTACACTTGACTGGTTCTGAAATCCTGTTTAATATTTGATTGTAAAAAATTATCCATTAGACTGTAAACTCCTTGAATGCAGAGAACGTGTTTTGGAGTTCTTTTGTAATTCTCTCTAGAGTTTGAGGGTCCTTGCATGTAGTAGGATTGCAGTACCAGTGATTCATTACCCCTTCTCTGGGTCTCCCCAACCTTTTGCTACACCATAAGCATCTCCCGCCCTCTGCACTCCATGTGCCTGCCTGTTCAGGGTCTGCATTTGTTTATGTGCATGCCTGCTGTACAGGTGCAAAGTAGGAGATAGCCATAGTGCATGAGAGGAAGTTTTTTCCATCCCAGTGGCAAATCAATGAAACTGAACTGAGGGCTCCTGATGTGCTTCAAAAATGTAAATAGAAACATCTAAATATAACCAGAATGGGAAAACCCAAATATTATCCAATCAATTAAAAAAAAATCTGAATCCAAGTTAGTTGGCCAATTTGGTATGAGGCTACAATTTGCGAGGAGTATCATGTTGTCCTTATAGTAAGAAAATTCTTAATTTATTGAAACCGATAATTGTTTTGATTCTGATCATCAATAATTCATATGATATGCTCTATAGTTATACAGTAGCTTTTTTCCATGGACCTCATAATAATAATAATAGTGGCATTTGTTAAGTGCTTACTATGTGCAAAGCACTGATCTAAGCACTGGGCAGGATACAAGGTGATCAGATTGTCCCACGTGGGGCTCACAGTCTTCATCCCCATTTTACACATGAGGTAACTGAGGCACAGTGAAGTGACTTGCCCAAAGTCATACAGCTGACAATTGGCGGAGCCAAAATTAGAACCCATGACCTCTGACTCCCAAGCCCAGGCTCTTTCCGTTGAGCCATGCTGCTTCTCATAGTGGCTTTGGTTCTACTGAAGTTGAAGGTAAATTGACCTTTTCCTGGATTGACTGACAAAAATAGCTCTTTCAGTTATGGGAATCGATTACTTCTAGGGCAGTAAGGCCATGTCTCAATGAGGGGGATGCTGGGTGCTGTGTTACTTGCCCTACATCTTTTTCCCCTGTATAGTTTCATTGTACCTTTGTCATCATCAGTATCTACTGAGCTTTTACTGAGGAGCACTGTATTAGAGATTGAGGTTGTGAAATAGAAGTGAAAAAAGACACTGTGATTGGTCTCAAGGATCCTACAAATTCATATGTAACTTGAAAAACCTAAGTGCAATATAAACCCATAAGGTTTACATGAGGTTACTTGTACTTGGCTAAGCAATCCAAAGTATCAAGAGGGGTGGCATTGCTAAGAATGTTCTGGCTGCCACCAGATTTAGATCTACATCTTGGAAATTAAACCCGAGGGGTCTCCTGGGTTGCAGGAATAGTTGTGAGAGGAGTTGAAAGGCCGAGAAAAACGGGCAGGAAACTGGCTTGAAAATGCTGAGTGACTCAAGTAGGGGTGAATCACAGTGGGTGATGATAATCCAACTGCCCCTTTCTCATCAATAATGGTAATAATAATAATAATGATAATAATTGAAATATGTATTAAATGCTTACTATATGCCAAGCACTATGCGAAGAGCTGGGTTAGATACAAATACTACTACTACTACTACTACTACTACTAATAATAATAATGGTATTTGTTAAGCTCTTACTATGTGCCAAGCACTGTCTAAGTGCTGGGATAGGTACAAGGTGATCAGGTTGTCCCATATGGGGCTCACAGTCTTAATCCCCATTTTACAGATGAGGTCACTGAGGCACAGAGAAGTTAAGTAACTTGCCCAAAGTCTCATAGCTGACAAGCAGCAGAGCTGGGATTAGAATCCATGACCTTTGACTCACAAGCCCATGCTCTTTCTGATAAGCTATACTGCTTCTCAATAATCAGGTTCCATCTGGGTGCTCACAGCCTGTGTAGGAGGGAGAACAGGTATTGAGCCTCCATTTTTCTGTTGAGGGAACTGAGGCACAGAGAAGTTATGCGACTTGCCCAAAGTCACACAGCAGACAAGTGACAAAGTCAGAATTAGAATCCAAGTAGAGAAGCAGCATGGCTCAGTGGAAAGAGCACGGGCTTTGGAGTCAGAGGTCATGGGTTCAAATTCCGCTTCACCAGTTGTCATCTGTGTGACTTTGGGTAAATCACTTAACTTCTCTGTGCCTCAGTTACCTCATCTGTAAAATAGGGATTACGACTATAAGCCCTCCGTGGGACAACCTGATCACCTTGTAATAATAATAATAATAATGATGGCATTTGGTAAGCACTTACTATGTGCAAAGCACTGTTCTAAGCGCTGGGGGGGATACCAGGTGATCAAGTTTTCCCACGTGGGGCTCAGTCTTAATCCCCATTTTACAGATGAGGTAACTGAGGCTCAGAGAAGTTAAGTGACTTGTCCAAGGTCACACAGCAGACATGTGGCGGAGCCAGGATTTGAACCCATGACCTCTGACTCCAAAGCCCGTGCTCTTTCCATTAAGCCATGCTGCTTCTCCGTGCTTAGAACAGTGCTTTGCACATAGTAGGCACTTAATAAATGCCATCATTATTATTATTAAGTCTTCAAACTCCTAGGCCCACATTCTTTCCAATAGGCCATGCTGCTTCTCCTTCCTTGTCCTGTTCTTCCTCAGCTTTGCTAAAGCTTAGTCAATTTAGCATGGTACTCATCCTCCCTTCTTCCACTCCCTTCCCTCTCTACCTCCTTACTTCCTCAACACTAGAGTGGACATATACTCACCCAGACCATCTGGCCACCTCCTTCCCCTACAGTGAAACAGTTGGGTTCAAACAGAACATTTCAGTCAAGCACTTTGCAGGGACTCCTGCATGGTGACCCTAGGGTTGGCAGTTGGGCGGGCTGAGCGTTCAGTGCAAGATGGTTCCAGGGCCTGTAGGGACATAATATTCTAGACATATAAACAGATTCTATATTTTCAATTTCACTTTGCCCTATTCATAATGTTTACCTGCTATGCTATATATCTGAGAATGTATATAGGACACTGAGAATGAATTATTTTAATCATTTTTGAGGGGACTTGGCTTTCCATGCAACTTCTGGTATACCCTGGGGATTATTCCCCAACTCTATTTTTATAGGATAACTGAAAAAAATTGGCTGTCTTTTTATTCATTCAATCATACTTATTGAGCGCTTACTGTGTGCAGAGCATTGTACTAAGCTCTTGGAAAGTACAATTCAGCAACAATTAAAGGCAAACCCTGCCCACAATGGGCTCACAGTCTAGAAGGGGTCAGGGTCGGGGGCAGGCATCCAAACAAGTAAACAGGCATCAATAGCATCAATATCAATAAATAGAATTATAGTTGTACACGCATCATTAATATAAATAAATAAATAAATAAATAAATATAAATGTGTACATATGTACACAACTGCTGTGTGGGCAAGGATAGAGCAAAGGGAGCGAGTCAGATGATGTGAGCTGAGTAAAAGAGGGGCTTAGTTTGGGAAGGCCTAATGTATTTCACAGTTCCCCATTTCTCAGTGAACAATATAAAAAACAATTTGGCTCAAAATTTGGGGGGGAAGCTGCATTCCTACGCTTTGTGTTACAGACTTGGAAAGAAAACTGAAGAAAGACTTTTTAAACATGATTCTAGGTTTATTGCATGAAATTGTGAATCCCCTGGTGTTTGTTCATTTGCCTTTAAGTCTGATGGAGGAAGGCTATAATTATAATGGTATTTAAATACTTAACTATGTTATTTGAGAGTGTTTCCAACTGCTTCACAGTGTCTTCTGTTTGAGAAGCGTCAAGGCTTAGTGGAAAGAGCATGGGCTTGAGAGTCAGAGGTCATGGGTTCTAATCTCAGCTCTGCCACTTGTCAGCTGTTTGACTTTGGGCAAATCACTTAACTTCTCTGTGCCTGTTACCTCATCTGTAAAATGGGGATTAAAACTGTGAGCCCCACGTGGGGCAACCTGATAACCTTGTATTCCCCCGCCACCCGCAGCACTTAGAACAGTGCTTCGCATATAGTAAGTGCTTAACAAATGCTGCCATTATTATTATTATTATTGTATTTATCCCAGCACTTCGAACAGTGCTTGGCTGCAAGCACTTAACAAATATTATTATTATTATTATTACGTGCCAGGCACTGTACTAAGTGCCAAGCACTGTAATAAGCCCTAGTTATTATGGGCCAAGTGCTGGAGTAGACCTAATACAAGCATATGACACACAGTCTTCACCCCACTTTCTCACAGCATAAGGGGATGGATAATTTTTTACAAATGAGGTAACTGAGGAGTGGAGAAGTCAAGTGACTTTCCCAATTTCACAAGCAGGCAAGTGTTGGAGTGGGGTTGAAACCCAAGTCTTCCGACTCACAGATCTGTGCTCTTTCCACTAGGCCACGGTGCTTTTTTATTAGTCACAGCTATGTTTTAATCAGGTGATAGTATTTTAAGTGATTAGAAAAGTGCACCAGCTTTCTCCACCTGCTACAGTAACTACCGACTGCACTCCTCAATTTTCCTAAGCTAATGTCCTATTGTTCTAATAATAATGATGGCATTTATTGAGCACTTACTATGTGCAAAGCACTATTCTAAGCGTGAGAAGCAACATGTTCTAGTGGATAGAGCACAGGCTTGGGTACTAGAAGAACCTGGTTTCTAATGCTGGCTCCACTACTTGTCTGCTGAGACCATGGGCCAAATACCACTATCCAATTTGTACTTCTGAAGCGCTTAGTACAGTGCTCTTCACACAGTAAGCACTCAATAAATATGATTGAATGAATGAATGAATGCATTTTATAGATGAGAAAACTGAGGCTCAAAGAGTTTAAGTGACTTGCCCAAGGTTACATAAAGGGTTAGGGTAAGAACGAGGACTGAAACCCAAGTCACCCAGGGCCCAGTTTCATTCTCTAGGTTCTAATCCTAGCTCTGCTGCAAGCCTGCTGTGAGACTTCAGACTTTTTTTTATGGTGTTTGTCTCAACTTTTATGTCCCTCTTCAGAAAATTGGGAATTCAATACCTTTTTCCCCTCTCACTAAAGACTGAATCCAATGTGTGACAGAGACTGTGTCTGACCTGATTATTAGGGAATGTGTCTACCAACTCTGTTGTATTCTCCCAAGGACTTAGTACAGTGCTCTGCATACACTAAGTGCTCAGTAAATACCATTGATTGATTGATCTACCCCAGTGTTTAGTACTTTGACACATAAGAAGCCCATGACAAATCCCACAGTTATTATTATTACTACTGTTACGGCTGGCACCTGTCACCCGTCATCCGGGGTTGGGTTGGTTTGGTAATTGGCACAGGAAGAGGGAAAGAGGATGGAAGGACTGAATTTTATATAAAATTTATTCCACGAAGCTAATTGAATTATTTAATTGCTTAGGCACAATAAATTGAACTTTCCTTTCAGGAGAAATGTAATCAATTAGTAATATTAGAGCTTCCCTAACGGGAGGAACACACTCATACGTTAGTTGCGTGTGGCAGAACCCCAGGTCCCACCCAGGTGTAATTCCCTTACAGTTTGTTTGCACGTGATGGGGCTGCTAGCTTTCACCCATGTGTACTTCCCATTCAGGAGGAATCCACTTGTTACGCACCCATGGGGGGAAGTTCCTAGCTCCCATCCACGAGTATTTTCCACTTGGGAGGAATCCATTCATTCGTTCCATACACATGGTGAAGCACCTGGCTTCCAGCCCCACTAGCATCCAGCAGGACGGGACCCTCACCTATCCCATGGCTTCTCACTTGGTGCAGGCAGAGAGGGCTTCTCACACTCTGGACAAAGGCACCCTGCAGCCATCTGCTGCAAGTCCCGATCCTCTGCATAGAGGACCAGAGGCT
Organism: Tachyglossus aculeatus; assembly: GCF_015852505.1. Classification (NCBI taxonomy): domain Eukaryota; kingdom Metazoa; phylum Chordata; class Mammalia; order Monotremata; family Tachyglossidae; genus Tachyglossus; species Tachyglossus aculeatus. The sequence goes on from NC_052069.1 coordinate 78,027,145, forward strand.
GCAGGTATTTATCACCTGTGCTCCTATGCCATTCCAGCTTCCAGCCTCAGTTTATCCAATCTCTGCCCTCCCCCCTCTTCTCCATACCTAATTTGATTGGCACAGGGGTGAAGGACACCTTGTATTCCTGGCTTGAGCTGTCAATCTAGCAGTTTTGGTTGTGGGGGCAGTATCCCACCCTCACTTCACAGTTCTACCTGCTGACTCAGGCGGCCACAAGATAGCATTTGACCTTGAGATGGCTGGTACCCCAGGGTCACCTTGGGTCAGGTCCTAAGTGTCATCTCTACACCACTTAAACATCACATTTTCTAATCACTATTAGCCAAATGTACTCTCTCAATTGTCTCCCCCTTAGACTGTAAGCTTCTTGTGGACAGGGATTGCATTTACCAATCCATATTATGCTTTCCTGAATGCATAGTATAGTGCTCTGCTCACAACCTCTCAATAAATATCATTGATTCAGTGATTGATTGGAATCAACAAAATTCTTCTATGTTAATGAGGTGAACAATTAGGGGGAGAATGATGATTAGCACCTATGAAAATAATAATGATAATGACATTTATTAAGTGTTTGCTATGTGTCAAGTGCTGTTCTTATCACTGCGTAGATACGGGTTGATCAGACTGGAAAAATCAGCGGCCTCCACTTCCTCTCCTCCAATTCTCCCTCTGGCTTCTTCCAATCTGGCTTCTTTCCCTTTAACTCCACAGTTACTGCTCACTTAATGGTCACCAAGGCTCACCTTCTTACCAAATCCACATCCACCCTAATCCTCCTCAAACTCTCCTACCTTTGACACTGTCGACCCCCTCCTTCTCTTGGAAATATTAACCAACCTTGGCTTCAATCAAACCATCTATCCTATTTATTGAATGCTTGCTGTGTGCAGAGCATTGTATTAAGTCCTTGGGAGAGTACAGTATAACAGAGTTGGTACACAACGAATTTAAAATCTAAAGGGTGAAACAGACTTCAATATAAATTAATACATTATGGATAAGTACATAAGTGCTATGGGACTGAGGGAGGAGTGAATAAAGGGTGAAAATCTAAGTGCAAGGGTGACACAGAAAGGAGTAGGGTTAGAGGAAATGGGGGTTTAGTCAGGGAAGGCCTCTTGGAGGGGGTGTGCTTTAAATAAAGCTTTGATGATGGAGAGAGTGATTTCCGATATGTAGCGGGAGGACACTCCAGAACAGAGGCAGGATCTGTGCGAGAGTGATTTCCAATATGTAGCAGGAGGACACTCCAGAACAGAGGCAGGATCTGTGCGAGAGTTTGGCGGTGAGACAGACAAGATCGAGGTAAAGTGAATAGGTTATCATTGAAGGAGAGCAGTGTGCAGGCTGGGTTGTAGTAGGAGAGTAGCAAGATGAGGTAGGCTGGGGCAAGTTGATGGAGTGGTTTAAAGCTAATGGTAAAGAGTTTCTCTTTGCGGAGGTGGTGGGCAAGCACTAGAGGTGGTGAGGAGTGAACATTTTTGTATAAAAATGATCCGAGTAGCAGAATGAAGAATGGACTGGAGTGGGGAAAGACAGGAGGCAGGGAGGTCCGCTAGGAGGCTGATGCAATAATCAAAGCAGGATCAGGTAAGTGCTTCAGTTAATGTGGGCCACAGTTTGTATGGAGAAGAAAGGGTAGATTTTAGTAGTGTTGTAAGGTTGAACCAACAGCGTGAATATTGGGGTTGAATGAAAGAGAAGAGTTGAGGTTAACACCAAGGTTATGGGCCTGTGAGACATGAAGGAAGGTGGTACTGCCTTCAGAGGCATTAAAGTCATGGGAGGCAAGGATTTGGATGGGAAGATGAAAAGTTCTGTTTTGGACATGTTTGATGTGTCAGTGGGATATCCAGTAGAGATGTCCTAAAGGCAGGAGTAAATATTAGACTGCAGAGAAGGAATGTTGGCACCACAATCTTTTATATCTCATAAGCTCATAACCTTAGCATTATCTTGACTCCATAACCTTAGCATTATCCTTGACTACTCTCTCTCTTTCAACACACACATTCAATCTATCACTAATTCCTGTTGGTTTCACCTTCACAACATCTCTAAAATCTGCCCTTTCCTCTCCATCCAAACTAATGCTACATTAATATAATCACTCATCCTATCCAGCCTGGATTACTGCATCACCCTCCTTGCTAACCTGCCAGCCTCCTGTCTCTCCCCATTCCAGTCCATACTCCACTCTGCTGCCTGGATCATTTTTCTAAAAAAATTTTCAGGAAATGTCAACCCACTCCTCAAAAAACTCCAGTGGTTGCCCATCCACCTCCACATCAAACAAAAACTCCTAATCATTGGCTATAAAGCACTCCACCACCTTGCTCCCTCTTACCTCACTTTGCTATTTTACTTCTACAACTCAGCCCACACACTTTGCTCCTCTAGTGCGAACTGTTCTCACTGTGTCTCAGTCTTGCCTGTTATGCTGCTGAACCCTGCCCAACATCCGGCCTCTGGCTTGGAGCACCCTCTCTCCTCAAATCTGAAAGACAGTTACCATCCCCCCACCTTTGAAACCTTATTGAAGGCACATCTCCTCCAGGAGGCCTTCCCTGACTATCTTCCTTCCCTCTTCTTCCACTCCATTCTGCATTATCCTGACTTGCTCTCTTAATTCATCTCCCCCAACCCCCAAATACTTATGAACATGTCTGTAATTTATATATATTAATGTCTCTCTCCCTCTCTAGACTGTAAGCTCATTGCAGGCAGGGAATGTGTCTGTTTATTGAGCACAGTAAGTGCTCAGTAAATATGATTTAATGAATAATAATAATAATGGTATTAAGCACTTACCATGTGCCAAGCACTGTTCTAAGCACTGCAGTAGATACAAGGTAATCAGGTTGTACCACATGGGGCTCACAGTCTTAATCCCCATTTTGCAGATGAGGGAACTGAGGCACAGAGAAGTTAAGTGGCTTGCCCAAGGTCATATAGCAGACACAGCAGACAAGTTACAGAGTTGGGATTAGAATCCACGTCCTCTGACTCCCAAGCTCGTGCTATTTCCACTGAGCCATGCTGCTTCAAAGTGCTTACTATGTGCCAGCACTAAGTGATGGGGTGGATATTAGCTATTCAAGTTGAGCTAAGTGAGGCTCACAATTTTAATCCTCATTTTAAAGATGAGTTAAATGAGGCACAGAGAAATTAATTTACTTGTCCAAGGTCACACCGCAGACAAGTGGTGGAGCTGGGGTTAGTACTGAGGTCCTTCTGACTCAGAAGGCTATGTGCTATCCATTAGATCATACTGCTTCTGAAGAACTCGCAAGGTTTGAAAATTCCTCTGAGCAGGGTAAAGAGCTGAGGTTTGTTGTCCTGGACTTTCACATGAAGAAATCGAGACTAAGTTGAATGTTGTGCTCAAAGCCATGCAGTCGGGCATTGAACTGATGTCTGCCAACTCCCAGCCTACACTCCCCTGGACCACAGTACTTCTCACTGGGAAAGAGAAAAGCCAATGAGACACTGTCTGTCCTCCCTTTCATTTGAATAAATGACAAGTCTCTTAGGTCAACTATTATTAAATGTTAATTGCAAAATTTCAATGAGGAATAACAATTAAAATGACATCTTGTGTATTTATGCTGACTACATGTAGCTCTTAAGAGGAAGAATCTGCACTACCATTATTCTTTTTCAGAGTAATACACTCAGTCCAGTGGTGGAGCAGAGGGAGGGAAAATATCACTGACTTGCTGAAGCTTGAGCATTGGTGCAAATAACTCTGACCACTCCCTTGTTCTTACCGTGGTACATCTTGAGAGTTAGCTCAGAATCTTGTAATTATTTTCTTCTGTATCAACAGCAAGGGAAAGCATGTTTTTTAAATGAATCCCACTTTATAGAACACATCTCTTAACTGATTCTGTTGTCAGGAACATGCATAACTTTCTTTCTAATAGACTGTAAGCTCTTTGTGGCTAGGGAATGTATCTCAATAAATACAACTGATTTTCTCTCCAGATACGCAGTTGCTGTCAGAAGATTAGATTATCTTGGACCCATAAATCCCATCATTTGTTGTTTCGTTTTTTATGATTCATTCATCCAATCGTATTTATTGAGTAATTACTGTGTGCAGAGCACTATAATAAGGGCTTGGGAAGGTACAATACAACAAAAAACAAACTCCCTGCCCACAATGAGCTTGCAGTCTAGAAAGGCGAGAATAGATGTCAGAATAAGTAAATAAATTATAGATATGTACTTAAGTGCTGTGGGATTGGGAGGGGGGAAAGAGCAAAGGGTGCAATTCAGGGTGATGCAAAAGGGGGTGGGAAAAGAGCAAAGCAGGAGCCTAGTCTGGGGAGGTCTCTTGGAGGAGATGTGCCTTCAGTAAGTGTTTGAATGGATGGAGGATTATTGTCAGATTTGAGGAGGGAGGGCATTCTAGGCCAGAGGCAGGACGTGGGCCAGGGGTTGGTGGAGAGACAGGGAAGACCGAGGCACAGTGAGCAGGTGACCACTAGAGAAGTGAGGTATGCGGGCTGGGTTATAGGAGAGTGGTGAGGAAGGAGGGAGCAAGGTGGAGTAGTGCTTTAAAGTCAATGGTGAGGAGTTTTGTTTGATGTGGAGGTAGATGGGCAACCACTGGAATTTTTTTTTTTTTAGCAGCAGGATGATCTGTCCTGAATGTTTTTGTAGAAGAATGATTAGAGAAGCAGCATGGCTCAATGGAATGAGCACGGGCTTTGGAGTCAGCGGTCATGGGTTCAAATCCTGGCTCTGCCAATTGCCAGCTGTGTGACTTTGGGTAAATCACTTATTTTCTCTGGTCCTCAGTTGCCTTATCTGTAAAATGGGGATTAAGACTGTGAGCCCCCTGTGGTACAACCTGATCACCTTGTAACTTCCCCAGCGCTTAGAACAGTGCTTTGCACATAGTAAGTGCTTATTAAATGCCATTGTTATTATTATTATCCGGGCATCAGAGTGGAGTATGGACTGGAGTGCAGAGAGACATGAGGTTGGGAGGTTAGTAAGGAGGTTGATGCAGTAATGCAGGTGGGATAGGATGACTGATTGTATTAATGTGATATTTGTTGGATGGAGAGGAAAGGGCAGATTTTATTGATGTTTTGAAGGTGGGATCTAGAGGATTGAGTGATGCATTGAATATGTGGGTTGAATGAGAGAGAGCAGTCAAGGATAAAACCAGGGTTATGGGTTTGTGAGACAGGAAGGATGCTGGTGATGTCTAAAGTGATGGGAAAGTCAGGGGGAGGACAGAGTTTGGGTGGGAAGATAAGGAGTTCAGTTTGGGACATGTTAAGCTTGAGTGATGGGAGGACATCCCATCCAAGCAGAGATGTCTTGAAGGCAATAGGAAGTGTGAGACCGCAGAGAGGGGGAGCGATAAGGGCTGAAGATGTAGATTTGGGTATCATCTGCATAGAGCTAGTAGTTGAAGCCATGGGAGTGAATAAATTCCCCAAGGAAGTGCGAATAGATGGAGAATAGAAGGGGACCCAGAATTGCACCTTAAGGGACCCCAAAGGGCATAGGAACTGAAGTAGGAACCAGCGAACGAGTCTGAGAATGAACAACCAGAGAGATAGGAGACCCAGGACAGGACAGAGTCCAGGAAGTCAAGATTGGTTTAAGTTGGTTCTACAGAAAGGTTCTGGTCCTTTTTGTAGAGTAAAGCTGATTAGTCTTATCAGGCTTGGACATGGCAGTGTTGATTTTTCATATTTCAGAGCAGAGTGGCTGGGGTCATACAGATTTTGTTGGTCATTTGTCTACAATGGATTTAGCCATTAATGATTTCTCAATTTTAAGTAAGAGGTCGATACTTTTTTAGCATTTGTATTTATTAAGAGCCTACTACATGAAAAGCACTGTACTAAGTGCTGGGAAAGAAATACACTGAAAAGATACAGCTGTGGTCCTTGGGCATCAAGAGGTTTGCACCCCACAGTTATTCACAGGCCACCAAATAGCTTTAAAGATTGCACCAATGAATTACACTGGTCCAATTTGCTAAGAGCAAAATGCTAAATGCTAGCCACCTTTTAATGGAACTATACTTGGTCCAAATTTGAACAAAAATCTGGATGAGGTGGGTGTTCTCGCTTTTTTTAGGTGTGTTGCTGGAAAAATAATTGAGAATAGTGGCAGAAAGAGCATGGGCATAGGAATCCAAGGACCTGTGTTCTAAGCCCGCCTCTGCCAATTGCTCTGCAATTGCCTGCTGTGTAACCTTGGGTAAGTCACTTCACTTCTCTGTGCCTTGTTTTCTTCAACTATAAAATACAGATTAAATACTTTTCCTCTTCCTATTTAGACAATGAGCTCCACGAAGGACATGGACTCTGTCAGAGCTAATTAACATGTATATACCCCAGTTCTTAGCACTTAACAATTACCATAAAAATATTAATATGGCATTTGTTAAGGCAAGAAGAGCTGCTAGCTTATTTCTATTTAACAATTGAGGAAGTCACTTTACTTCTCTGTGCCTCAGTTACTTCATCTGTAAAATGGGGATTGAGACTGTAAGCCCCACAAGGTACATGGACTGTGTCCAACCCTATATGCTTGTATCCACCCCAATGCTTAGTACAGTGCCTGGCACATAGTAAGTGCTTAAGAAATACCACAATTAAATTAGATTAAATGCAGTACTATAATATTCACTCAGGGAGTTTAAAATGTTTTCCTTGTGGGTGTGGGTTCTGTCATATTTAATTGTCCCCTGATTAGATAGCCTAGAACCAAATTACTAAGCAGATTTTCCTTAACTAGCACATAGGAGAAGAATCTTGCTGGAGGAGAAAATGCATTTGTCCTTGACACCACTCTTGCAAGCGTCTGGTCAACAACTCCAACCTTCTTAGGCTGGGAAAATGATTTGAAGTTCATTCCTCCATGGCAGTCTTTGAGAAATGATCAGTGAAAATATCTCTTATCAATCAGTGTATTAGTGGCATTTATTGAGTACTTACTGTGTGTAAAACACTGTATTAAGCACTTGGGGGATTGGGAGTTAGAGATTTTGATTTCTTATCCTGGCTCTGCCACTTATCAGTCGTGTGACTTTGGGCAAGTCACTTAACTTCTGTGGGCCTCAGTTACCTAATCTGTAAAATGGGGATTAAGACTGTGAGCCCCATGTGGGACAGCCTGATTATCTTGTATCTCCCTTCAGTGCTTAGAACAGTACTTGGCACATGGTAAGCGCTTAACAAATATCATTATTGTTATTATTATTATTAATGCAACAGAGTTGATCGACATGTTTCCTTCCCATAGTGAGCTTACAGTCCCTAAAATAGAAAATAGTGAAAATTGGCATTATCTTGATGGCGTGAGATATGAACATGGAGGAAAGAGTAGAACTCTTAGGGATGAGACCACACAAGCACTTGTGATGAGAACTGTAGCATAAAAGCACTCCTTTATACCAAGGCATCAGTGGCAGCAAAGCGAAAGAGTGGTTTTTGGCAGTTCTCTATGCGTGAGCAAGGAGCTCACTGCTCAGCCTTACTGTTTAATGGGATGGTCTCCCTGTATTTGATTTCTTCCCTTTTTCTTCTTGGCAGACTCAGAACATCTGCTAGTGTTAGTGAATAACTGGGATATCTGGGGATCCCTGAGACCTTCAGCAGGCACAACATCAGACTATCAGGAAGTGGAGGGTGAGTGAAAGGGAGAGATGATCTTGAAGAATATGACAAACAAATTAGGATTTACTGTCAGCCTTTGTTCTGTCCCTTTTTGTTGGTCCATATTGCATGTGGAGGAAATTGCTGAAGTAGAATTGGTGATGTTCGTTGGTGTGCGGAATGAAGCACATTCTGTGGTCTTGGCCTAACATGGCTGCATCACTCCCTACTTTGCTGGACCACTTTTAGGGAGAATACTATCTTAGACACAGTCCCTGTCCCACATGGGGCTCACGTTCTAAACAGGAGATGGAACTGGTATCTCATCCCTATAATTTATTTATGTATTTATATTAATGTCTGTCCTTACCTCTAGACTATGAGCTCATTTTGGGCAGGAATGTGTCTGTTTGTTATATTGTATTCTCCCAAGTACTTAGTACAGAGCTTTGAATACAGTAAGCTTTCAATAAATATGATTGAATGAATGAATATTTTATAGTTGAGGAAACCAAGGTACAAAGAAGTTAAATGACTTGTCCAGCATCACACAGCAGACAAGTGGCGGAGTTGGGATTAGAATGAGGTCCTTCTGACTCCCTGTACTGTGCACTGTCCATTAGGCAACACTGCTTCTCATTGCCCATTTCCACTACACTCTTTATAGCAGTCTTCTAAGAGCTAGGCTGGTGTTTTTGTTTCTGTTTTGCATATTTTTATCCATGCATTATTGGACAGAAAACTTACTGTGCTGTTAATCTAGTTTATATAAAACCCAGTGTAAGTTGTTGGCTTGATAGTCCTTTGGTTGAGAAACAAATGCTTATGGTTTACTGTAAGATGACAAATGGATACTAGCATTTAATTTTTACTTGTTTATGTCAATTTAAAGGTTAAGGGTCAATAACGCAGGCAATATGAATAATCCATACAAATAAGCAAAATCTTGCATTTTGAATGTGTGTGTAAATTTCCTTTACCATCTGCAAATTATAAAAGATAGGTTTGCTGGAAGAAGAAAAATGCAAACCACCAGTTTTGGGTCATCTTTAACTTGAAAATCATATAATGTGGTTGCTAGCAGTGTGATCAAATTCAGTACTAGTCACTTTCCCCTTCCCGCCCCGACAGCACTTGTGTATATATGTACATATTTATTATTGTATTTATATTAATTATCCATATCTATACATAATTCTATTCATTTATAGTGATGCTACTGATGCCCGTTTCCTTGTTTTGTTGCCTGTCTCCCCTCTTCTAGACTGTAAGACCTTTGTGGATAGGGATTGTCTCCATTTGTTGCTGAATTGTACTTTCCAAGCACCTAGTACAGTGCTCTGCACACAGTAAGCACTCAATAAATACCACTGAATGAATAAATGAAGTAGCAATCTAGAAAGGAATACAGTATGGCCTAATGGAAAAAAACACAAGTTTGGAATCCAGAGGAACCTGGGTTCTAATCCCAGCTCTGCCATATGATTGCTATGTGACCTTGGGCAAGTCACTTAGCTTCTCTGTACCTCAGCTGCCTCATCTGTAAAATGGGGATTAGATCCTTCTCCCTCCTACTCAGACTGTGAGTCCCATGTGGGATAGGGACTGTGTCCATCCAGACTGACTTGAATCTACCTCAATGCTTAGAACTGTGCTTGGCACATAGTAAATGCTTAACAAGTACCATAAAAAAAGAAAAAAAGCATACAGAAAGAATATAATTAATAAAGGCAGGCTGGCTTTTAGAAGATTCATATTAATTTTGAAGTCACTGTTTCTCACTCTGGGGAATTGGTGGAGCTGTAGTGGAATAAAGAGGAATACAGTTCTTCTTTGTCAGGATTTAGAGCAAACTTCATTTTGCAAACATTAGGCCTAATGACTAGCAAATGGGACACAAGACCTTATAATAAATGGTCAGTTCCAGTGCCAAGCTGTATCTGTTATCATCTGCAGCGCTGTAGTAAAACCTGTGAAGGGTCTTCCCTCCGTACCATTTGCAAGGCCTTGGCCCCAAATCCACTTTGGTTCCCTGAGCTACAGCATTTGTTACTGTTAATCCTCTTAAATGAATGAATTGAAAATCTTTAAGATCAATTTTTCACTCTGTGAGAGCAAATTTGATCCTTTCCCCTGTTGCATTTACCTTAAGAGGGTTATTTGTCTTAGTAGTGGAAAAGAATGGTTTATCAGAAATGCTTCTGAAACAGTTTGATCTTCCTATCTTTTTCCGAACAAGTATTTAAAGCAGTGGCTACTGTCATGTTTTGCCTTTAGCTATGGGTGTGCACTGATCAAATGATTATAGATAACCTAAGGACTAGAGAAAAAAGCCATTCATCTCTAGCCAAACCTTTAATTTGGGGAAAAATATCTCATTAAACTGCTTTTTCATTATGATTTAACGAAACAAAGGACGGGAGTGAGACACTCTTTGCTCAGTATAGAGATGGTGTTTTCAGGAAACGCTGTATTGATCTGGGCCGTGTCCTCTCAGGATTTGCTATGACTGCCCTAAAATTTGATACTTCAAGATGGAAAAATTCTCATTCCCACACATTTGTCATATGTCTCCTGTCTCCATGAAACACTCATTTGGCCAGCCCTATCTTTATCTTTGTCTCACCATATGTAGGACTGTGCATAGGTAACCAGTGAATAATTTATTTTAACAAGGTCTACGTATGGTAGTTCCAAACCCTCTGGTATGCCCCCTTTTCTGTTGGCTTCCCTTCCCAGATCACAGCTGGGCAACAGCCATTTGATAAGGTTTGAGGGAGCTAAAATCCATTCTTTCCTCTCCATTCAAGCTGCTACCAGTAGTGTGGCTAAGTGGAAAGAGCCCGGGCTTGGGAGACAGAGGTCATGGGTTCTAATCCTGGCTCTGCTACTTGTCTGCTGTGTGACCTTGGGCAAGTCACTTAACTTCTCTATGCCTCAGTTCCCTCATTTGTAAAATGGGGATTAAGATTGTGATCCCCCATGTGGGACAACCTGATTTCCTTGTATCTACCCCAGTCCTTATAGCAGTGCTTGGCACATAGTAAGCGCTTAACAAATACCACCATTATTATTATTATTATTATCCAAGCACTTATTCTATTCTGCCTTGACTACTGTATTTACCTCCTCGCTGACCTCCTGGCCTCCTGTCTCTTCCAACTCCAACCCATACTTTACTGCTGCATGGGTCATTTATGAACGAAACTGTTCAGTCCATCTCTCCCCACCCCTCTAAAACCTCCAAAAGCTGCCCACCTACATCCACGTCAAACAGAAACTCCTTTCAGTTGGCTTTAAAACACTAATCAACTCGTCCAAACCTATCTCACCTCACTAATCTCCTACTACATCCCAACTTGCAGATTGGGCTCTTCTAGAGCCAGTTTACAAGGTAAGGATTTTCTGTTTGATGTGGAGGTGGGGGGGGGGGCAATCACTGGAGGTTGTTGAGGAGTGGGAAAACATGGATGGGGAAACATGGACTGAACATTTTTGTAGAATAATGTTCTGGGCAATAAAGTGAAATATTGACTGGAGTTGGTGGATCCAGGAGGCAGGGAAGTCATCAAGGAAGATGATGCAGTAGTCAAGGCAGAATAGAATAAATGCTTGGATAAATGTGGTAACAGTTTGCATGGAGAGGAAAGGGGGGATTTTAACGATGTAGTGAAGGTAGAATTGACAGGAGCAGTCAGGGAGTGTGAGGTTTGAGTGTACAGCAGCTCTTCCTAGGGCAGAAGTAGACTTGATGAGAATGTGGCCTCTGCAGGTAGCAGGGTCCTGGAAACACAAATCCACTTAGTGGCCAACTTTTGTCCAGCAGGGTCATTGTGGATCATGCTAGAAGCAGAGCACGGGCCTGAGAGTCAGAAGGACCTGGGCACTAATTTTAGCTCCACCACTTGTCTGCTGTGTCAGACTTAACATGCTTAACTTCTCTGTGTCTCTTACATCGGCTGTAAAATGGGGATTAAGACTGTGAAACCCATGTGGGACTGGGACTGTGTCCAACCCGATTTGCTTGTACTTATCCTAGACTTAGTACAGTGCCTGAACATAGTAAGCACTTAACGAATACCATATTTATTATTATGTTGCTTGGGCCTTTTCTTCTGTTGGCCTAACTGTATCAGCACTTGCATATAGCATTCTTTTTTCCCTTCTGATCTGGAATTTGCAGTAGCTCTCATTCAAGCATATGTATTTATCCTTCTAGTAAATCTATATTTACATGATTAGTGGGTGCTGGGTGGTGGATAATAAACTGTGACACTTTAATTGGAGGTGGGGTGGAAGGTTTTTGTCTTGGCAACTGTGAGCAAGCATATGTGATCAGTTCCCCTCCAATGTAATGTAAAATTTATCATCATCATCATCAAGGATATTTATTGAGCATTTACTGTGTAAAGAGCAGCATAGTATGTATAGAAGCAGCGTGGCTTAGTGGAAAGAACACGGGCTTGGGAGTTAGAGGTCATGGGTTAGAATCCCGGATCTGCCACGTGTCAGCTGTGTGATTTTGGGCTAGTCACTTAACTTCTCTGTGCCTCAGTTACCTCATCTGTAAAGTGGGGACTAAGACTGTGAGCCCCATATGGGACAACCTGATAATCGTGTATCTACCCCAGCACTTAGAACAGTGCTTGGCACATTGTAAGTGCTTAACAAACACTAAAATTATTATTATTATTATTATTATTATTATTATTATTATTATTATAATTACTTGGTAGAATACAGTACAATAGAGTTGGTAATCATGTTCCCTGACCACAGTGAGCTTACACTTTAGCTGGGAATACATGCTTTAATATAAACAAGTGTCAATCTCCTCCTCTAAACCTTTATTCTATTTTCTAAAATAGATTATTCTATTTTCATTATTAAATCTAATACAATTTTTGTGCCTATTGTATACATAAATTTAAGACTTTCTCCTAGAGCACTCCCAGAATCAATTAGGTTTGAATTGTGGTTGTGAATGTAGGGGCTGTGTCTGATCCAATTGTTTCTACACCTGTGCAGAGCACAGGGCTTGGCACAAAGTTAAGCGCTTAACAATTATTGCTATTCTTCTTCTTATTATTAGATAAGGAGCTAATAATATGGGCAGATCAAGAAGTCTAAGCACAAATATGTCTTATATACAATGAAAATAAGCATTAACAAATTATCTTATTTCTTCTCATTGAACCAATATTTTAAAATACAAAATATAAATTTGACTTTCAAACAGCTCTTTATCCAACGGTAATCTGAAGAATGGCATCTTTGAAGCTTTGAGGGATATTTGATGAATTCTGGTTTGGGTTCTATGTGCAGAAAGTTCTTGTGCATCTTTAAATTTCACTAATTCTTGTTATACATATGATTAACTTCAAATACTACTTAAGAGCATAAGTCTCATTTTTGTACAATATTACTGAAAGCCTTCACAAACCATACACTTTAATTGCCATATTTTTATGTCAGCTCCCTGACTTCCAAATACGGTAATGGAGGAAAAGAAGGTTAATTATGTGCTCTGGTTATCTGAACTGATGTCAATAGCAGCTGTGAGAGGAAGTAAATCTATATTGCAGTAAAACACCATGGATTATTCTAAATGTCATTTAAAATTTCTTTTTATCCCACATACATCAAAAGATATTAAAGTTTAAAGTTGAGCAAGGATTTTCAAAATACTCTTTTATTGGAATTGACCGTTTATAATTTAAGCTATCAAGCTCGTAGACCATCTATTAAACCTTATCCAAGCAACAAGATATATCCTAAGAAACATCAGGAAGTGACCTACTGTGTGGGGGGGGGGGGGGGGCGGGTACAGTGAGAGCTGCTAACTGATGGTAAACCTCATATGTGAGATCACTCTTCCCCCAGATGTTTCCCATTTATTTAAATATCAACATGAATAGCAGCCATGTAGAATGTACCATTAGCAGAAAAAGAAGTGACTGGAAAAGGGAATGAATGTGTCGAACTTTTCAAAAGGTCACAGAGCTGTTTTCTTGTTCTTCTTCTTGGAAGTAGCAGTTGAATGATTCATTTCAAAGGGAATTTTGTGAGGATTAGTTGGAGTTTTCACAGGCCAGGATGGAATTTTTAAGGGTGATCTGCACACTAGGCAATCTATTAGAAGAATGTTGGGCTGGATACTTTTTCCCTGTTTTTGTGATTAGAAGTCCTTGCCTTTGCCATGCTACTGCCAAATACTAAATATGTAGCCAAGTGGAAAGAACATGTGCCTGGGAGTTGGGAGATGCAGGTTCTATTCCCAGCTCTGCTACTTTGCTGTGTGACTTGGGCAAGTCACAACTTCTAGGTGCTTCATTTTCCTCCTCTGTAATTTGGGGTTTAAATACGTGTTCTCCCTTCCACTTGGCCTGTGAGCCCCATGGGGTTATTCCTGTGTTCAATCCAATCATCTACCTCTCAGTGTTTACAAAGCTAGGGCACATAGTTTTAGGCCATAAAGCAGGGATCACATCTACCAACTTTACTGTATTGTACTTTGTTAAATCCTTAATACCATCCTCTGTAAGCAGTCATAAATACCAGTAATTGATGAACAAATATGAGATATAATAATAATGATATCTCTGTTCAATTCAGTTAGGGAGATGATGCATAGTTTTTTTGTTTTGTTTTTTGTTATTACTTTGTGACAGCATGGCCAACACTGATCTATCCTTTCCCTGCTGTGTAATGTGAAAATTACCCTGTGCTATGTGACTGCACTTGTATTTGCACAAATAATGCTTTGTGCAAATGCTTTGTGCATTTCTGTCTATTGTTGTGATGATCTCCTTGAAGTCTCTCCTTTGCAAAAGTCACACCTATTTCTGGTTGCTGCATGCCAGGCTGGCTTATTTTCTGTGGCTGTCTTCCAGCTGTCAACACTTAGAATGCATTGAGATTTTGATTCACTGTGCCTTCAAAGTTTTTCTCTTGTCCACCTTTTTTACTATAACCCCATTTCAGCTCACCATAATGTAACTGAGTATCTTTTTTATGATCAGTTAAATAGATATAGTTGCAGGGGCCTAGTGGAAAGAGTGCAAGCCTGGGAGTCAGAGGACGTGGGTTCTTATGTCAGCTCTGCCGCTTGCCTGCTGTGTGCTATGGGCGATTCAACTTCTCTGTGTCTGTTTCTTCATCTGTAAAATGGGGATTCAATATCTGTACTTCCTCCTATTTAGACTGTGAGCCTGAAGAGGAGTAGGGACTGAGTCCTTCCTTATGATCTTATAATGACTTCAGCATTTTGTACAGAGCTAAGTGCTTAACAAATATTCATTCATTCAATTTTATTTCTTGAGTGCTTACTGTGCGCAGAGCACTGTACTAAGCACTTGGGAGAGTACAGTACAACAATAGACAGATTCCCTGCCCACAACAAGCTTACAGTCTAGAGGTAGGGAGACCGACATTAACTGTACATAAGTGCTATGTACACTGGGGCAGGGGAAGAGTAGAGGGAGTTAGGGCCATGCAGAAAGGAGTGGGAGAAGAGGAAATGGAGGGCTCAGTCAAGGGAAAGCCTTCTGGAGGAGATGTGCCTTCAATAAGGCTTTGAAGGTGGCGAGACTAACTGTCTGTTAAATTTGAGAAGGAAGGACAGAGCTTTCCAGGCCTGAGGCAGGGTGTGGGAGAGGGGTTGGCGGTGAGATAGGTGAGATCAAGGCATGGTGAGAAGGTTAGCATTACAGAAGCCAAATGGGTTTCTGGACTGTAAGCCCGCTGTTGGGTAGGGACTGTCTCTATATGTTGCCAACTTGTAGTTCCCAAGCACTTAGTACAATGCTCTGCACACAGTAAGTGCTCAATAAATATGATTGAATGAATGAATGAATGAACGAATAAATATGATTGAATGGATGAATGGTCTGGGTTGTAGTAATAATAATAATAATGATGGCATTTATTAAGTGCTTACTATATGCAAAGCACAGTTCTAAGCACTGGGAAGGTTACAAGGTGATCAGGTTGTCCCACGGGGGGCTCAGTCTTAATCGCCATTTTACGTAGGAGGTAACTGAGGCACAGAGAAGTTAAGTGACTTGCCCAAAGTCCACACAGCTGACAATTGGTGGAGCTAGGCTTTGAACCCATGACCTCTGACTCCAAAGCCCATGCTCTTTTCCACTTAACCATGCTACTTAGCAAAGTGAGGTAGGAGGGGGCAAGGTGATGGAGTGCTTTAAAGCTAATGATGAGGAGGTTTTATCTGATGCAAAGGTGGATGGGCAACCACTGGAGTATTTTGAGGAGTGGGGTGACATGTCTTGAACGTTTTGATAGGAAAATGATCTGGGCAGCAGAGTATGGACTGGAGTGGGGTGAGGCACACCTCTGGGAAGTCAGCAAGGAGGCTGATGCAGTAATTCAGGAGGGATAGGATGACTGATCACAGTAACGTCATAGCTGTTTGGATGGACCATTATTATTTGTCTAGGCTTGACTATTTGCCTGGCATGAGGGTGGAGCTGAAAAGGATGGTAAGCTTGTCCTGTCTCTCCCCTCCACCTCCATCAGCTGCCTGGTGGCATCAGAGCTGGGGGTGCAGCAATGCTGAAATGAGTTCTTTGTGAGAAGAGATT
This sequence comes from Tachyglossus aculeatus, assembly GCF_015852505.1. Lineage (NCBI taxonomy): Eukaryota > Metazoa > Chordata > Mammalia > Monotremata > Tachyglossidae > Tachyglossus > Tachyglossus aculeatus. Next base: position 78,043,388 of record NC_052069.1, read on the forward strand.
AGTGGGTCATAGTTTCCCTAATACTAGCCCTGTTTACATGGGGGAAGAATCCTGGCTAACATTAACTTGACACTATAAAAGCTTCACGCCATGTGTTGGAACATTTCTGTCAAAATCTGCCCTTTTAGAAAGTCATTATAATGACTGCTAACCTGTGAAGTAGAACACACTTTAGGAAGCAAGTTACTACTCATGAAGCTTGATGCCTTTCCCATTAATTTATCTCTTAGATCTGGGGTTCATAATGCTTAATATAATTTTTGTAGATTATTAATTTAGTCTCAATTATTTTGTTCCATCCCTAGGGTATTGCTAAATTTTCAGGAATCACGCTTGTATAATTGAACTTCCTTGAATAAATACCATTGACAAAAACCACAGAATCCCTCTTAAACTCCAGTGGGCCCATAAGCCTTTAGTCTTAGCAAGAATTGAGGGAAATAACTATGGATGCTTTCAAGAACCTAGCCCCAGCTGTTGGCTGGCAAAATGAACACATAATGTGTGCATGTATGGAAATATATGTAAATTTAATGTATGCATTTTCCACATTGCCAATTTAGAATGTCAATTAGAATATGAACACTTACATTCTGAATTTTCCTAAGTCTTTTTTCCCCCAGATTACATATCTAATTACATAGATTAGAAAAGAAAATGCAGTCTTTTTTATTTTTGAAACAAATGTAAAGAAAACTGAATTTAGTATCTTCATAGGTGTCACCTTTGGGCTTTCAGATAGTAAGTTACTAAATGAGCTTCAGTTTCTCCTACTCCTTTCTTCTGTATTTCAAAATCACTTTTGCTGCTTAAACCTAAACCTTGGGTAGTGTCTTTAATTAAAGTACTGTGGTCAGGGCAAAAGCTGCTAAACAATTTGTTAAGTCTTACCATCAAACTCCCTCTGTGATGGCACAAGATGCCCTCAAAATTATGGTATTGCTTAACTCTGGATTAAAGGGAGATGTCGAGTGCCACTCAGTATATTCCCTACACCATTTAGAGGTAAAGCCATTGATGGATGCTACCTTTAAGACAGAAATACACCCACGTAAAAGTAGCCTGGCCAATCCTCCATTTCCCAGCTTGTCCACATGGGTAGAGACCGTCTCTATATGTTGCCAATTTGTACTTCCCAAATGCTTAGTACAGTGCTCTGCACACAGTAATCACTCAATAAATACGGTTGAATGAATGAGATGGAATTAAAAACCTTACTGAGGTTTAAGTGGATGCAACCATCTCTTCTGACCCTGGTCTGTGTGATTAGGTATGCTATGCCCTTCACAAATCCTTACTGGTTGCTTTCTAATATCTGTGTTCTTCTATAAGCTTGTTGACTGACTGATCATTTCCTGAATTACCTCTGCTGGTATCAATGTTGAGCTTGTCATCACTGTTTCTTGGGGAGTTTACATACACTGATGTTAACATTGGGAGACTATTGCCTGATGATTTCAGGAGTGTCTCTTTTATGCCAAAGATCATATTTTATGAAACTAAGGGTCAAAGGAAGAATGATGGTGATTATGGTATTAAGCACTTACTATATGCCAGGCACTGTACTAATGCCTGGGGTGGATACAAGTAAATCGGGTTAAACACAGTCCAAGTCCCACATAGGGCTAACAGTCTCAATCCCCATTTTACAAATGAGGTAACTGAGGCCCAGAGAAGTGAAATGACTTGCCCAAGGTCACATAGAAGACAAGTGGTGGAGTTGGGATTAGAACCCATGACCTTCTGACTCTTAGGCCCAGGCTCTATCCATTAGGCCATGCTGCTTACCAAAGACCGGGGTGGGAAATTTCAAGGAAAATTTTCATTTTTCCAAAGCAAGTTCAGCTTGTCATAATTTTTTTTCTGAAGGAGATGGTACTGAAATGATAGTACTTAGAGGAACCATTCTGAAGAGACGGTAAGGGGTGTGAGGAGGATATCAAGACCACCTAGAAAAAGTGATCATGTCTGTTACACATGAGGGGCAGTTTGTAGAATTCAGTTGCTTTTATAAAATCAACTTTGGTTATTTGTCATAAGACCAATGATATACAAGTGTTTAGTCTGATTCATTTTGACAATGTACAATGGGGTTAAGCATCAAACGTAATTGACCCCAAACTTCCTGAAGCTCAACACACACTTGAATGGGACATTACTCAATATCAAATTAGTGAATTGAGATTTTTCACCTCTATCTATGAACCATTTATGACTTGCTCCTCAACATGCTATCCAACCTTGGCTTCACAGACTGTGTCGTCTTCTGGTTCTCCTCTTATCTCTCCGGCCATTCATTCTCAGTCTCTTTTGCCGGCTCCTCCTCCCCCTCCCACCGCCTTACTGTAGGGGTTCCTCAAGGGTCAGTTCATGGTCCCCTTCTGTTCTTGATCTACACTCACTCCCTTGGTGAACTCATTCGCTCCCACGGCTTCAACTATCATCTCTACGCTGATGACACCCAAATCTACATCTCTGCCCCTGCTCTCTCTCCCTCCCTCCAGGCTCGCATCTCCTCCTGCCTTCAGGACATCTCCATCTGGATGTCTGCCCGCCATCTAAAACTCAACATGTCCAAGACTGAACTACTTGTCTTCCCTCCCAAACCCTGCCCGCTCCCTGACTTTCCCATCACTGTTAACGGCACTACCATCCTTACCGTCTCACAAGCCCGCAACCTTGGTGTCATCCTCGACTCCGCTCTCTCGTTCACCCCTCACATCCAAGCTGTCACCAAAACCTGCCGGTCTCACCTCCGCAACATTGCCAAGATCTGCCCTTTCCTGTCCATCCAAACCGCTACCCTGCTTATTCAAGCTCTCATCCTATCCCATCTGGATTACTGCATCATCTTCCTCTCTGATCTCCCACCCTCCTGTCTCTCCCCACTTCAGTCCATACTTCAGGCCGCTGCCTGGATCATCTTTGTCCAGAAACGCTCTGGGCATGTCACTCCCCTCCTCAAAAATCTCCAGTGGCTCCCAATCAACCTACACATCAGGCAAAAACTCCTCACTCTCGGCTTCAAGGCTCTCCATCACCTCGCCCCCTCCTACCTCACCTCCCTTCTCTCCTTCTATAGCCCAGCCTGCACCCTCCACTCCTCTGCTGCTAGTCTCCTCACTTTGCCTCATTCTCACCTGTCCCGCCGTCGACCCCCAGCCCACGTGATCCCTCTGGCCTGGAATACCCTCCCTCCGCACATCTGCCAAGCTAGCTCTCTTCTTCCCTTCAAAGCCCTACTGAGAGCTCACCTCCTCCAGGAGGCCTTCCCAGACTGAGCCCCCTCCTTTCTCTCCCCCTCCTCCCCCTCCCCATCCGCCCCGTCTTACCTCCTTCCCTTCCCCACAGCACCTGTATATATGTTTGTATGTATTTATTACTCTATTTTATTTGTACATATTTATTCTATTTATTTTCTTTTGTTAATATGTTTTGTTTTGTTCTCTGTCTCCCCCTTCTAGACTGTGAGCCCACTGTTGGGTACGGACCGTCTCTATATGTTGCCAACTTGTACTTCCCAAGCACTTAATACAGTGCTTTGCACACAGTAAGTGCTCAATAAATATGATTGAATGAATGAATGAATGATTTTAAGACTTTGTTATCTTAAAAACGTCATCAGTTTGAATGGCTCCACCTTGCTTCCATCTTGTCCTGGCAAATAGTCATTCTTATTAATTTTGAGGGAAAAAAATGGAGAATTTGCTCTATGAATAATTGTGACCACCAGGCTAATGAACTAGCAGCAGAGAAGCAACATGGACTAATAGCAAGAGCTTGGGTTTGGGAGTCATAGAACGTGGGTTGTATTGCCAGCTCTGCCACATCTCTTCTGCATGACCTTCCTTGGCAAAATCACTTAACTTCTCTGTACCTCAGTTACCTCACCTGCAAAATCCCACTCTCTCCTACTTAGACTGTGAGTCCTATGTGGGAGAGGGACTAACAGATCAACTTGAATCTAACCCAGTTCTTAGAACAGTGCTTGCCATACAGTGAACACTTAACAAATACCATAATCGTCATTATGAGTTAAAAGTTTCCGGAATGATGATTCATCAGTTAACCATTCTATTTCCTCAAATCCCAACAGAAAATACAGCGGTCTTCAAAGGCTAACATCATCTGGATTTCCATCATTGGAATCTCCTTCTACACTCAGGTATGTGATATGGCTTAATTCATTCTTGGGCCCTTTAGAGTCCTTCCATCACAACCTGGCAGGACATGTGCCTGTTTATTGTTGTACTGTGCTTTCCCAAGTGCTTAGTACAGTGCTCCTTACACAGTAAGTGCTCAATAAATATGATTGACTGACTGACCTTATCTCTGTTGTCCATCTTCTCTGCTCCTATCTGGAACAATGCTTTGGCTCTCCCGAGCTTCTCTCTTCCCCTCTTTGCTGGATGTAAGGTCTGCAGGTTTCAGTCTCAGATCTCCCACACCACTTCCACAGACTGTTTGCCTAAAGCAGTGGGGTTTTCATATGGCTCTAGAGCAGATGCCAGTGTGGGGTAATGGGATTCCATTCTGGAGCATCAGCTGAGTGTACCCAAGGTGCTGCCATTTATCACTGTTAGGACTGCAAGGACAGAGCATGTGAAATCTCACATGATGGCCTATTCCCAATCACATTCTTTAGGATTCCCCAATACTCCCCCTTTGGAAAACAAAAAATGTACCACCAAGCTTCTCCAACGATTTGGAATTTTATTCCATCCATATACATGCATAGTAACAACATTTGTTGAGAAATCATTTCTATCAGAAGTAGAACATTATCTTTGTGATCACCAGGTGCAGTATTGCTACTCTTCTATTTAAATAGATCTTCTATATGAATTAAATTCATACTTGCAGCATTGAGTTTAGGGTTTAGGTTTAGACTGTGCCTTTCAAAAGATAAAACAGATTGATAAGACCTCATTACTTATTACAATACTGCTTCCAGTAATTTCGTTCATTCTTTATAAAGTATTGCATTTAACAGCAAAGGTTTAAAAACTGAGACAGATGCATCAGCGAAAGAAAATACAAGTACTATACAAGAAAAAATTGCCATCTTCATTTAACGTACATGTTTAAGATTAAGAAAGTGGACTGAAACATACCTGCTACATACAAATGCAAAGCCTAATGACTAAGGAACTGTATCTGCTAAAATATAAAGTGCAAACAGAGCCTGATCATCCAACAATTGAAAGCTTAAGGCGGACTTTACAGTAGGTGTATTTGAAAAACCTTTGCAAGTTATATTTTAGCACATACGTATATCTGCAACAGCTTATAAGAAAAAATAATCAGCATACACAAGTGCTTTTGAAGCTAGTTCTAAAATGCGTTTCTGTATTGTTTGTGACTATTTTCTTTAAAATCTACTATACAGTGCAAACCATATGTGCTACACAATAACTATACAATAACATTACAAATGACTTTAATATAAAGTTTTTAAATAAAAAATAACATAACCACAGCTATGAATACTGCTGGTAAAATAAATTAATTTTTTTTTGAAAATGGCACCAATAATACACTTTACTAATGGACTGTCACAAAACTACACCTTCAGGTTTCAACTTGGCAATGATGAATTGCTTACTGATTGCCCAAGGTGTAATTCAAACAGTTTTCCTTGGACTGCATGGAACAATATACTAAACATTGGTACCAAAGATTACCTTTTGTTTTTTTTGTTTTTCATTTGACATGTTCTGCTGCATGTGATGAGCAATAAAACTTCTTGTGAGTTATAAAGTTTGACAGATTGTTGAACTGGATGTCACACAGGCGACAATATTTCCCACTGGTGGGAGCCTGCGTAGATCCATTCACACCTTTTGCTATACTAGACAACTGTTCCTCTGCCGAAGGAATTCCTGGAGAGACATTTTCATTGGCAGCTAATGTATTCTCCGAGATCCATGATGGAGACTTGTGCCCATCTTCATGCTGAGGATTCTGGGAAATGTTCTCCTGTTGGGGGTTTGTTGCAGGCCTCTCTTCTTGTTTCAGTCCACCATTTACTATGACCATGCCTCTATTTTTGGGCAACAGTGGCAGAGACTCTTTCTTCTGCACAACACACCCATTGGAGGAGATCTGGCCTTTTGGAGATTCGCTTTCGGCTGTTGTGCTTTGATCCACATCAGTGTTGTGAATGACAAGAGAGCCAGAAATGTAATCGCTCGGCTTTATTCCATAATAGGGTGAAAGCTGGTCAGCTCCTTTTGCTTTCTTTATTGCTCCGGGATAAAGGCATTGAGGAAGGAACAAATGTTTGTTTTCTTCTTTTGTAGCAATGAGTTGGGCGGCTTCACTAAAGACTTTAAGTCCTTGGAGAGTTGCTAAGTGGGAGGAAAATACGTTTCCATTGGGAGATGGCTGCTTTAAGTTCCCATTTTTCTCACATTTGATTATGCTTCGCTCATAGCTGGCATCAGGGCTGTTTCGTTCGCTCTCCGGATTCGGGAACCCTTTGCTGTCAAGCTGACTCAAGTCACTGCGTTGATGTGCCGTGATGGGGCAAAAATTCTGTTTGTGGGCCAGGTAGTTTTCCACCTTATTAAAGCTGATCTTGCAGACGGTGCACTCATGGTAGTCTAGCAGCCTCTTGGGAGACGCGGACGTCCTCTCGGACTGTGACAGACACTTTTTGCTGAGATCTATCGGGACATCCATCTCCAGACAGGTAATGGCAGAATGGGCACTGTCACCCTTTGAGACCGGCACGCATTTGTTGATGGACAGCGAAGCCTCTAGGTGCTTGGAGACGATTCCTGGAAAGATCTCCCCACGGGGATGGTAGCATTCTCCAAGACCTTCTGTGGGCTCTTGAGTGGATGTGCAAGGGTTGCCAAGGTGAGCGACATCAAGGAAACGTTGTTGAACCAGCTGGGGTCTCTGCTCCTGTTCCGGTAAGCACATCTCATACATCTTTCTCCGTTTGCGCGTGCGCATTGTTCGCTGCATGGCAGGCACTTTGCTGGAGGCTGATCGCTTCAGGGGAGGGTCGTGGCGGGTGGCACAGTAGTACTGCTTGTGGACCATGTATGTTTCGTGCCGACTGAAGGTAATGTTGCAGGCTTCGCAGGTGGTCTTGTTCGGATCACTCTCTCCTTCTCCTAAACCACCGGCAGGGTTCTTCACCTCGGCAGCCTTGCTGTTCATCTTGTCATCATTGCTGTTCAAAGCAGACGGCTTTTTGGACTGGCTGGGGAAGTCCTTGTCGTGACTTTTGCCATTGGGCCCGATCAGTTCTAAGACAGTAGAGGAACTGATGCAGGGCGTCTGGAGAAGCTGGTTCTCGGGGTCAGAAATGTGAGGCGGCGCATTGAGGAGGTTGATTGAGCTCTGACTGTTGTTGGGGCTTCCTGCCTCGGGGATCTTCTCAGAAATCCCGGGGAACTCGGGGGACTTTGTGATTTGCTGCCACCGGCTGCTGCAGTAGTGTTTCTTGTGGACCAGGTAGTTGTCCAAATTGTTGAACGTTATGTTACACTCAAAACAGGTGGCCCCCTTAGGCACCAGGGGACTGTAAATGACAGGAGGATAACTACTGCTCCCATGCCTCAGTCTCCGGTGCACCAGTTCAGACATCTTGGCTAAGATTTCTGAGGCCTGAGGAACCACTGTGATGTCCTGGGGAAAAGTAAACTGAGAGAGGAATGGGCCCATGGGAAAAGAAGGACCAATGTTGGGCTGAACAGGAGAGGAAGCGAGCCTCGGGCTAGAGGGCTCAGACTTGATTTTAGTATAGGAGAAGCTCTGCTTGTTCACCATTGGCTGAATTTCTGGCCTCTGGCTTGGGAGAAAAAGCGAAGTCTTTTTTTCACACTTGTCAAGCTCTGAGTCTGAATTTGCATCTTTAGCCTGGGTGGCTTTCTGGCTCGGGGGTAGTTCGTTTCGGTTCACCAGGTCTGGAACGTGCTGTAACGTGTCTTCGTTGCTGCTGGGAGAGGGCTCCAGGTCACTCTCCCTGGGGACTTTGCTGCCAGCGCCATGCAGTTCTTGGTGCTGCAAGAGCTCCCTCTGAGTCTGGAAGCCAAAATGGCAGTGACTGCAGCGGAAGGCAGCTTGAGTGAGATGGGAGAACAGGTGTTGATGGAAGTTAATCACAGAGTCCGCAGAGTAGTTGCAAATGGTGCACTTTAGACTGGTGCCAGCCGGAAGAAACTCTTCCACTTTCACTCCTAAGGGAAACACAGAAAAAGGACTCAGCTTGCTTTTGCTGTCCACAGTGAGACCCCCGGATGAAGAACTGTCATGAAAAGTTTCTTAAGTCCCCAAGGCTGTGGTTATGAATTACTAATTCCCTGGTGAAGGCCTCGCCACCCGGTGGTAGTGGATTCCCAGGGATTGACATTAGCAGGCAGGGGATCACAGATGAAGCTCAGTAAAATATATGTTCTATCTAACAGGGACTCTGCTGTCCAAGACAGCAGATCTTCAAAGAGAAGCAAACTCAAAGACACTGTGATTCATTCACACCATAAAGTTAGCCATGGATTGCTGCCCTTTGTCCCAGGGCAGGCTGATCACTAGGGACAGAAGAACCACCCTGGTATTCAGCTCCCATTGTTACAGTGCAGGTAGTCCTGATACTGGCTCCTGATGGGAGATGATGATAATAATAGCAATAATAATAATGATGGTATTTATTAAGCACTTACTATGTGCAAAGCACTGTTCTAAGCACTGGGGAGGATACAAGGTAATGAGGTTGTCCCACGGGGGGCTCACAGTCTTAATCACCATTTTACAGATGAGGTAATAATAATGGCATTTGTTACGCACTTCCTATGTGCCAGGCACTGTACTAAGCACTGGGGTAGATACAAGGAAAATGGGTTGGACACAGTCCTTGCCACACATGGGGCTCACAGTCTCAATCCCCATTTTACAAATGAGGTAACAGACTCAGAGAAGTGAAATGACTTGCCCAAGGTCACAGAGAAGACAAGTGGTAGAGCCAGGATTAAAATCCATGACCTCCTGACTCCCAGGCAGGTGCACTATCCACTATACCCTGCTGAGTTATCTGGGACTCTTTTCAGCTTTGTCAGGAGATGGTTGCACTATCTGCTTCCTGGTGACCCAAGATCCAGACATGGACTCTGAGCTGGTTGCCTCTGTTTATCCTGGTGTGAACGGGTGCTGTTCAAGACCCTCAAACTAAACTTTGGAATCTTTAGCTGGCATAGGTGGCATGTCACTGTGGTCCAGTCTAGGAGGCACAAGACAGTCTGCCTCCCCAGCTATGACTCACATGGCTTTTTGTGGCCTATAAATATAGTAGTACTGAGGGCAACTTAAAAAAAAAATTGGGGGTTGCACTTGCTTATTTGAGTGTGAAGCTCATGTTAGAAAAAACATATAGAAGCCATCTCATGTTGACTCCCCTATGACAGACACTGTACTCATATCACAATTAAAGCTTTTTGTGATTTCATTAAAAGAACATTAAATGAAGTAGTTCCCTATGGGAAATGATGATCAAAGAAATATAAATCTATTTCAAAACCACCCTAGATTTCCATGAGCACCTATAAATGCTAAAATATTTTAGATTTGATATTTTTCTAAAAGCACATATGTAAATGTTATTTTCAAAGTGTTACTTTTCACACCTTGTGCTAATGCCTTTATCTAATGACAATTTGAAATAGGTTTTAATCACATATTCAAGTCAGTCAGAACATTTCAAGGGCAGAGGGAAAGGAAAGTGCATAGCTAAGGTAAACTTTGAGAATGCTATAAGAAAATACCAGCATTAAAATTCAATGGCCCTATGGTGAAAGAGCGCTCAAAAGAGTGTACTATAAAAAATATTTTTTCCTACAGACTAATGAAGATGTCCTACAGGATTTTCCTCTGCTCACTCACCATGAGGGGATAGGGCCCATTGCATTTCCAACAATGAGCTGTAACTGAATACTGAATCCCCAATTAACAAGTGCTGTCACAATTGAATAAAGGAGGCCAGTGACTCTGCCTAAGGGATAATGCTGACTTCAGGGTCACTTACTCAACTGATCATCAAAATGGCCCTGGTGTTCACAGATAAGTAGTGGGCCTACAACCAGCTTATTCTATTCGGGGAAGTGAAGTCACAGTTCGGACTTAACTGTGTCTCCTTCATGGTGGGGGCTGGGGGAGGAAAGAGACATTTTATGGAGATATCTGGTAGTAGCTAAACCTTCAGGCTCTGCTTGGTTATGGCCATGGTTACACTCCACGAAAGACTCCTTTTCCTCTGGAAGGCTTTATGAATGCCCCACCTAGCTCACATCCCCTTAGTGGTGTTGTGACATGAAAACTTGCCTCCACTAGCAGTATGTAGCAATTGCTGGATCTTATAGCTTGTACTTTTAAATGGAGAGCAACAACAACAACAAAATTGACAGTTGCTGTTTTGTCACCATTAAATTCAGGGGACATACCTAAGCTACGGGCTGATTGCACTTCCCAAATCCAACTGAGGAAATGGAATGCCACTAGGCAATCTGGCTACAGGACACCCTACATTTATTATGCACTTATCCCAGAGTTTATGACAATTCTACACCATACATGGAAAGGAAAAATGGAAACACACCATTACCATTTTCTACCGAATAGGATTTTCAGACAGTATCGACAGAGAAGTAGAAAACCAGGGCAGAATAGTGTGTTCCTTATTAAAGTATAGCTAAGGTGTTCTAGAGGATGCCTTATCTACAATTGCTTAAAATATGTTTCTGAGCTGGTGCTATTCCCAGGGCCCAGCACTTACCACTGTGGGAATTGAGGTGCATTTCCAGAGCTCTTGCATTAGAAAAACTTTTGGTGCATTGTGGGAAGGGGCAGACACTGGATATCTGGTGTGTGCCATCTTCGTTCTCTTCGGACAGTTGGGCCCCTTCTCGCTGTCTCCCGCTGCAGTAGTACATGAGGTGTGCTTGCAGATTCCGTTCACTTCTATACCAAATACCACAAGACTTGCAAGGGAATATGTCTTCTGCAAAGAAATAGAAGAGCACTTAGTTGCAGTTTTGAAATGTGGATCTCAGAAGCGGTAGAAGAGAGGTTCTGGACTGCCTCTCAACTCTGCAGACTGAAGCAACTCGGGTCACTGGATGTCTACCTGGGGATCTTCATGTTGCTCCAAAAGTGGTTTGAGAGAAAGAGTTCACTCATTTTCTCCTGCTGGCAGGTTAGAGGTCATTGCTGAACATGGCCCAGTACTCATACAGCTAGGGCACGTGGTCAATCAATTGTATTTATAGAATGCTTACTGTGTGCACAACACTGTACTAAGAGCTTGGGAGAGTTGTTAGACATGTTTCCTGCTCACAGCAAGCTTGCAGTCTAGAGGGGAAGAGAGACATTGATATGAATAAATAAATTACAGATATTTACATAAGTGTTATGGGGCTGAAGGAGAGGTGCAAATCCAAGTGTAAAAGTGACACAGAGGGAGTGGGGGGTAGGAAATGAGGACTTAATCAGTGAGGGCCTCTTGAAAGAGATGTGATGGGGGCAGTTGAGTAGAACTAGTTGGCACTTACTGTGTTTATTCATTTCAATTATTCATTTGTTTGCTCATTTATTACTTAGAGTAATAAATATTACTTATTTATTTATTATTATTAATAATTTATTATTATTATTTATTTATTTATTAGTGCATGCAGAACACTGCATTAGGCACTTGGGAGAGTACAGTATAAAAGAGTTGGTGACTACATTCCCTGCCCACAGGGAGCTCCATTGGATAAATGGCATTTTCTTCCTCACATGTCCCATGGTCCACCATGGGCTGGATGAGGATTGAAAGAAGTGAGTGGGGGTGTATCTTGGTGACTACTCTCTTCCTCTTCCACCTGGGAAGCAATGAGGAATTGATATTTTGGGCTATATGTCTGTCTTCTTGACCTTGTAATAAAATATCCCGGGCAGTGGGGTGGAAAGGAATGCAGTTTCTAAAGCTGCAGTGAAAAGCCTTCACAGTTACACAATAAAGAACTCAATCTCTCAGCTTTAGATGATGGAGAAGGCTGAGTTGACTGCACTGCATTTTCCAGATAAGAAACCAAGCTGCTCCTGGAAAACTGTAGTTTGACTTTTCTTTGTTTTCCTACTTACTGTGCCATCGTTTTGCGGAACTGAATCCTCTTTAGTGTCACTTTGCCCCTCAGGATTATTTTTAGTAAGGCTCTATGACTCCTACAGACATATTTCCCCTCTCTGGGAAATCAGATTTTCAGGGAAAGTGTCCCTTTTTACACAGTTGCATTTTGAACAGTTGCTAGCAAAAAGGTTATGCCTCAGCAAGTGCAGCAAAAAGTTCATTCTTTCACTCACACCATTCTTCATTTTATGACAAGATCCTAAGCCAAAGTCTGCCTGAACATGATATTGTGAATATCATTGACTCAGCTGCCTCTGGCCTGGCCCAATAATGGAGTTTCTTTCTTTACTGGGGGCCTACAGCTCCCTTAGTAAACAGTATTTATTGAGCACCACTTGATGCAGTACACTGTACTAGACAGCTGGGTCCTAGTATGGAATAACAAAAGAATGTGATCTCTTCCTACAAGGGTCTTATACTCTAACTCTGAGGGGAGGCAAACACAGTAAGAGACCCAGGTAACTGCCATCAGGACCTTGTCTCAGGAGCACTTATGCAGAATGATGTGGGAGCTGAATATCTGGGTGGTGTACAGAATAACAAAGTGACACATTCTCTGCCAACAAGGAACTTACACACTAACCCAGAGGGGAGAAAAACAGAGAAATGTTATGTTTGAGTAATTGAGCAGTCATATATATGTGAAATCTGAGGGTGGGTATAGACATGTTCATAAATGCTAGATTTGCCTGATGGAATTATATATATAATAGTATTTAATTGTTTATTATGGGCTAGACACAGGTAGATGTCCCACGTGGGGGCTCACAGTCTTAATCTCCATTTTACAGATGAAATAACTGAGGCACAGAGAAGTTAAGTGACTTGCCCAAGGTCACACTGCAGACAAGTGGCAGAGCTGGGATTATAACCCAGGTCCTGGGACTCCCAGGCTTGTGTTGTTTTCAGTAGGCCACACAGCTTCTCTTGCATAGATTATATGGTTTAGTGTGCTGGGAGATTATTCAGGGAAGGTACAATTTCAGTAGGGTTGTGGTCGGTCTGATGTTGTGGGGAGGGAGTTTTAAGTTTGAGTAATGCTTCCACCCTCAACTCCCACCCAGGGCTTAGTTCAGTGCCTGGCACATAATAAGTGCATAACAAATACCATTATTATTATATTCTCTTGTAACTTTTGTCTAGCTCTTAACATTTGTTAGACTCAGTCCTATGTTTTTAGTTCCCTTTCATCAACCTGATAAAATCCAATAGACTACAAATGATTTCAGAAGGTAGGTTCCAGTTAAAGCCTTCCAAAAGCTAAGGAAAGGAGAAAAGTTCCTAAAAAAGGGAATGGCCAGTTAATGATAGCTTCAGCAACACTTCAATAACATGCAGTCCCCAAGTCAGCAGGCACTTGGGGGTGAGCAGCAGCAGAAGCACGTTTGCATTCCATTGGCTTTAATAACTGTGGACTATGTTAAGTCCTTACTATTTTCCAAACATTGAACTAAGCACTGGGATAGATACAGTGGTGTGTGAAGATGGGACAAAAACCCTGTCCCACAATCCAAGTAGGAGAGGAACAAGTATTGAATCCCCATTTTGCACATGAGGAAACTGAGGGTCAGAGAAGTCAAGTGGCATCCAAAGTCATACAATGGACAGGTGGCAGAGTCAGAATTAGAACTCAGATCCTCTGACTTGCAATTTTTACTGACTGAGATAGCCAGCTGTCTGCCAGGAAACACTGACCCTCTTTAACAACAGCTCCTTGCTGCCTTTACTGACACAATAACATTTCCTCCAATCTCTTCCATATTGCTCCCTCACTCTGCTGTACTGATACCCTTCCATTTAATGCAGCAGCTTGAGATCAGGGAGGGAAATTTCCATGACAAAGCAGTAATTATATCTCTCCATAGCAAAATTAACCCTCATTCACCTAGAGTTAGGAAAAATACAGAAAGAGAGACTGGGATAGGAATCAAACACTCTTCATATTTTTGTACACACATTCATCCTTAGGACCTTCTACTGCTTCCACCACCATCCCAGCCCAAAGCTGGTGGGAATAATGGTGGCCAATAGCATGGCTACTCTTATTGGATCTTGCTACTCTGCTCCTACCTGGGCTTCTAGCAATGGTGAAAACTCTCAAGTTGCTAAGTTTACTGTCTCTTGGCTATGGATTTCTGTACTCCCAAAAGACTGTGTGCTTCTAGAGAAGTGGGGCTGTGTCTATTACATGCTCCCAGTTGTTCTGCAAACACAAGACACTCAGGAAATACTGTTGAATAAACATAAGCCTTACAAAAAGCAGAGCAGTAGGAGAAGGCATGAAGAGAATATACATCTGGGGCAGTGACTACCATTGCCATGATCAAGGCTGCCATGGCTGATGCCCTTTACCCAGGATATAGAATGGTACATCCCTATTCCTATGGAGTCCAGCCCAAGATGTACATTTTGGACACCAGCGAAGATTCATGGAGAAGGTGACTATGATTCAGTTATCTAGGCAATGGAAACTTTATCTCAGATCCTGGGGGAATGGGAGGGGCTGGATACCTAGGAATCAGGGCTGCCCAGTAGGGCAAGGTACATAATCAGACACGAAGGGGCCCAGGAGGAAAGTCCTGGGCAGGTTTATGGGGGCAGAAGATAGTTTCCTGACTGGACAGAAAGAAAACCCAACAGTCCCCAGCATGGGGAGTTAGTAAACAGTTTCCTCACTAAACTAGCTGAGAGTTCATGCTTCAGGGGAATGGAATACATGCTAAGGAAAACTCAAACATTCGAATTCCTTCTGTATCCAGGGAGATCCCACTACCCAATGTCAGGTTCCAGAGCTTTCCAAATCATCAGAGCTGGTTAAACAAGGTCTTACTATAATGATAATAATAGCATTTAATAAGCACTTACTATGTGCAAAGCACTGTTCTAAGTACTGGGGAGGTTACAAGGTGATCAGGTTGTTCCACGGGGGACTCACAGTCCTACTCCCCATTTTACAGATGAGGTAACTGAGGCACAGAGAAGTTAAGTGATCACACACTGACAATTGGCAGAGCCCGGATTAGAACCTATGACCTCTGACTCCAAAGCCCGCACTCTTTCCACTGAGCCACACTGTGATCCAGTAATAAATGACTGTACCTTATACATTTATTCAATCAGAGGTTATCCCACACTACAGTAAATTTACTATATAGGAAAATTATATTCCAATAAATATATATATCATTAAAAGAAAAAAAATCTTAACTGCCAAGAAGAGTAGAACATAATATATCATGCAAACATGGAGCCAGAGGAAACTCTTGTTATGCCAAGTAGTTCAAAATTGGGGTTTTGGATTAAGACTGTGAGCTCCCACGTGGGATATTTGTGCCTAGCCCATAATAAAAAATTCAATACCATATATAATGGAATATTATATGTATGTATGTATATGTATACATATATATATGTATGTATATAATAATGTATATAATAATAATAATATGTATATAATATTCCATGAGGCAAATATAGCATTTATGAACATGTTGGGGAATTTCACTTCGTTTCTTTGCCTCTCCTTTGTTATTATTATTTTACTTGTTAAGCACTCTGTGTCAAGGACTGTTCTAAGTGCTAGGATAGATTCAAGTCAATCAGATTGGACACAGTTCCTGTTCCATACGGGGCTCATAGTCTAACTAGGAAGGAGAAGTAGAATAGCCTAGTGGATAGAGCATGGTCCTGGGAGTCAGAAGGACCTGAGTTCTAGTCCCAACTCCACTACTTGTCTGCTGCATGATCTTGGGCAAGTCATTTCACTTTCTGTGCCTCAGTTCCCCCATCTGTAAAACAGTATTAAGACTGTGAGCCCTATGTGGGACAGGTACTGTGTCCAACCTGAGTAGCTTGTATCTACCCCAGAGCCTAGAATAGTGCCTGGTGCATAGTAAGAGTTTAACACATACCACAGTTATTATAATTACAGATATTTAATCCTCATTTTACAGCTGAGGAAACAGACACAGAGAAGTCACACAGCAAGAAATTGGCAGAGCCAAGATTAGAACCCAGGTCCTCTGACTCCCAGGTGAGTGGTAATTCCATGAGGTCATGCTGCATTGTCCTCTGGCAGCTAAACTGCTTGAGATGCTAAGGAACAGAGAAACAACCAAAGGCTACGTGAAGCAGAAAGAAGACTGCAAAGCAGAAGTGCATTGTTATCCACAAGCTGAATACAGCAATCTGTTCCTGAGTTTTTGGCTGGGTCTGTCCGGGCCAAGTGAAGTCTAGGGTTGATCAATTACCTGGCTGATTTGTTACAAGTAGACCAAATCAGATAATCAAATCAGCCCAATCAGATAATTCAGGACAAACAAAAAAAATACACTACGGGATATGACCAGAACTGACTGAGTTGTTACTTGGAGCAAATCACTCGGAAAATTGCTCAAATCTCCATTTCATTTTTTCTAGGTAGGCCCACACAGTATTTTTTGATAGGGTATGTGTGGATAAAAAAGCGCACCCACCCACATACACGAATGCCCAATACAGATACCCCGAAAGGCATGTAAGGACAATTGGCACTTACTATTTACAATAGCCGTGGGCAAGATAGATGCCATAGCAGCTTGTTGAGGGAGCAGTTGAATCGAGTCCAGCAGCCGAGCAGGATACATCCCCTCTGTGAGACTCATCTGGCTGGCAGCTTGTAGCCTTGAGTCAAAATCCACCACAAAGGCAATTAGCTCTTCACCCTCAGAGATGGCCTTGGTCGTTGTACACCAAAGTTGACCCCCTGTTTAAGAAAAAGAAAAAAAAAATGGAATTGACAATGGAATTCGCCAGCATTTAGAAAAAAAAAAGATACATGTTAACCATCAGTCTCATCTCAAGGTCCCCTGATTGTTTTTTTACAATGGTTTGAGTACTTGGAGACTGTAATTTAGGGAAGCTTTGTTTTTAAAATCTGTTTTTGTTTTGGTCCCACGATTGAAAATGAGGCTAGGAAATGAAGTAGAGAGCAAACAGTTTAAACTGTGTGTGTTTTTGCTCTTTTACTTTTCTCACTGAAATTCACCTTTTTGTCTACAAAGGAAGAGATATACTGCAGAAGAATACACATCCATTTTGATGGCTCTCTTCTATTATCTATATCTTTTTGGAGGTCATAGTGGGAGCCATGAACATATGTTTCATGAATTCTTTCCCACAATGGGATTTACTTTGATGAAGCCAGTCACATAATACTAGCTCAAGCAAGCAAACTTTTATAAAAATTAGACAAAGGATGTCCTCATAAGGAGTTTCAGTGAAAGATGGTAGTAGAGAGAGGGAAAGATATTTCCTTATGTAATACTCTTTCTAACATGGCTACTTTATCTCTGCTTACACTAACTGAACTTCCTGTAAAGAAGATATGCTGAAGATCTGTTTCAAAAAGGCTTATTTAAATAAAGGTTTATTTAAAAGAAAAAAAAAACTTTTCCTCAAACAGTAAGATACACTCTAGCTCTATGCTTCAAATGGTCACGTGGAATGCATTAAAAATAAAATTAACTATGCAAGTACATCTACTGATGTATTGGAATGTGATAGTGACTGCTCATTTATTTAACATGTTTAGACAGACAAAGCACTTATATTTTGTTATCTACACTCTCAGGCCTAGATACACATCCAATATAGTTATGCCTGAAAAAATGTTGTATACTTAATATATTATAGATATTTTTTCTCATTGTGTATATATAGCAAAAGCTATGTGTCATCCTCATTAAGCATGCCAAAATTGGACCAGTTTCGATAAGTGATATTGCTGTGTTTATATTTCAGCATAACTGCCTTTTCAACTACACTTCATTTGTTCCCCCTCCCAGAGATTATAGT
Source organism: Tachyglossus aculeatus (assembly GCF_015852505.1). Lineage (NCBI taxonomy): Eukaryota > Metazoa > Chordata > Mammalia > Monotremata > Tachyglossidae > Tachyglossus > Tachyglossus aculeatus. Next base: position 78,061,398 of record NC_052069.1, read on the forward strand.
TTGAAAACAACTTGTTGCAAAAATCTGGTAGAAGAGATAACAATAGTGTATGCTATGCCACCCCTAAATGGAAGAATTAGGACATTGTTTTAGAGAAATCTTGGAGAATTAAACAAACCAGTCTATTAGCTTTCAAAGAAGAGCAAACAAAAGACCAACCCTGACAGGGGTTTCCCTCAGAAAAAGAAGTTCAGATTCCAGAACTCAACATGGCTTAACAGCTTCAAAGTTAAAAGGTGGGGTTTAAAAACAATTTACTTTACATTTGCTATGTGTTAGAGGTGGACAAACGTTTCATGTCCTTACATTAAAGTTTCATACTTGTACAAAGCTAATTGCAAGTAAAGGAAACAATTTGAAAAGTAGGTGGCAGTATTGCTGCTAAGAACTTTAACAGAGTTCATAACGAAATGCTTAAACTAGAAGTATGAACAAGAGTGGAATTTGTGTCTGCCTCCTTTGCCCAATGTGCATACTGACTGAAATCCGTTTTAGCCGGAGCTATTCTATTCCTCTTCCTCATATGCTTTGAATTTAACGTGGGATGAAATATAATGTGTGCATTGGGTAGGGGGTACAGAAAGGAGAAGAAGGAGATACTTCAGTTTTGTTTTTCTTTTTGGCCCACTCGGAAAGTAGTACATTTTTTAACGTGCAGTATTTCTAAATTTCTTATTAAAGTGAGTTGATGCACTGCCCACAGCTGCTTTAAGTGATCTGACCCTAGGAGAGATATAGGTTTCAGATAATTGTAGATATTCTCGTTGCGGTAAGAAGTATGGAGCAAAAGGGAGGGCTTTACACTAGATGAATCAGACTAGTTCAAAATTCTTCCATTCAAACTAAGATGGCCAGCTGTCACAAATTAGGAAAAGACAGTCTCCAAAATTCAGAATTTGGCCTCTTCCACCCTCTGTTTCATGTCTCAAAGAACCTAATGAATAAAGGGGTTGGCTGAAATGTACCCTCATCTCAGCCATTGAGCGGGTTCATTAATAGGGAGGGAGGGAGATACAGTCCTTTTCTGGCATTTAAAGGGCTCCACTTGGCTTGTGATTGGCTCTACTTCTTAGATGATTCTGGGAAATGTACTTCCCAAGTGACAGATGCTCTATCATTTGGCTCCAGTGGGAGCCTGAACACTGTCACAACCAGGCTCTACCAATACTGAAACAGAGGAGGATGCTGTGGCCACCCTGCGAGACTAAGGACTACACAGATCCAGGACTGCCAGCAGTCCTGGGGTAGAAATGAGAGTGGTGGTCCTTGATGAACTGCTCTGGTTGGGGCTGCACTTCCACAGAGACACCCCCTCTCCCCAAGCAGAAGCAGCAGAAGAGTGTAGCAGAAGGGAAAATGCATAAAAGCTTCCTTTCACCCCAGTGGGTGCCCCCTTTTTGCCTACTCTCCATTCTCTTTTCCATTCTCTCCCTCTTTCCCTTTCTTTACCCATTATTTTTCTCTTCTTCCTTCACCCTTCTGACACAGCCCAACCTTTTCAGCTTGACTCTTGTACCTTCTCTCTCAAGTGTTTAGTACAGTTCTCTGCATGCAGTAAGCATCCAATAAATTCAGTTGACCAATTTGACACCAGGTGTCTGGACACTTTAGCACAAAGATGATTGAACAATGAAGATTTACATATGGCCATCTATGCAACTGTATATAACTGTTTGCATCTCATTTTTTCTCTAATAAGAAATTCCCATGAGTTCTGTTAGAGGGAAAAGAAAATAGAGAGAGGATCAGTTTTGCAAGTGGACAGACAGGTGATGGCTGTGGCTAGGAGAAGAGTGGTTGCCATGAGCACAGGCTGGATGCCTCATGTTCCAAGCAATTCTGCCAAGAGTGTGGTGGCTGTCTGCCCCAAAGTATGGGCAACCTAGCAACATGGTATTGTTTATGCCATGGGCAAGGCTGTGCACTGGTGGAGACACATTCTCTCAATTCCGAGGAAAGGCAGAAAGAGGCGGCTGAGCCCCTCCATGAATTTGGGATCCCTTCCTTCTGCAAGGGGTTTGTTTTCTCTGAATTGGTATCTAGAAAGATCCACATCATGTTTGGGACTTGTTTTTTCTCTTTCTAACTGAGACAAGCAGTCCGGCTTCCAGCACTTTCCTGAGTAGAATGGGGCAGAGTGTCACAATCTGAACATAGAGAATTCCAAACAGAACATGAAAACCTTTGATGATGGTGGCTTGGGCCACTAATATTGGAAAATGAGAACTCGTGTTCATGAAGGTGGGAAAAATTATCCTATATCAAGGAATGTTTTTATGACCTTCATGCAGAAGAATTTTTAGACTGAACTGCCTGGAAATTGTATAATAAGCGCTTCGTACAGTGCTCTGCACACAGTAAGTGCTCAATAAATACGATTGATGATGAAATAGTATCCAGGCTTTGATACATGATTTAGGGTCACCTCAGCCTTTTCACCATTTTTCAGACTCATGAGGAAATGTCTTAGTTTAGGTTATACTGAACCACAGACAGCCCACAAAACATGCCATTCAAGAAGGACTGATTCTTTTGAGCCAAGGAAATGGGCCACACAACAAGAGCTGCTCTCCATATGTATGGACGGAGTATACAGAAGAATGGTCCTGTAAAATACAAGACAGGCATCACAGTCATATGACAACATCCATACCGGTGGATGGTCCCACTGCAGTGTGGCTTAGTGGAAAGAGCACAGGCTTGGGAGTCAGAGGACAAGGGTTCTAATCCCAGCTCCGCCACTTCTCTGCTGTGTGACCTTGGGCAAACTACTTAACTTCTTGGTGCCTCAGTTACCTCATCTGTAAAATGAGGATTAAAATGGTGAGCCCCATGTAGGACAACCTGATTACCCTGTATCTACCCTAGCGCTTAGAACAGTGCTTGGCACATAGTAAGTGCTTAATGAATACCATCGTCAGTCCTATAATAATAAGAGGAATGGTGGTATTTGTTCAGCAATTATTAAATGCCAAGAACTGTATTAAGTGCTGGGGAAGAGACAATGTAATCAGATTGGGAACAGTCTCTGTCCCAGATAGGGCTCCCAATGAAAGGGAAATTTGAAAAGGGAATAAATCTAAGTGACTACCCAAGGTCACACAGAAGGCAGGTGGAGAAACTGGGAGTAGAACTCAAGTCCTTCATTGCTAGGCCTGTGCTCTTCTTTGAACAGGCTAATAATATTAATAATAATAATGGCATTTATTAAGTGCTTACTATGTGCAAAGCACTGTTCTAAGCGCTGGGGAGGTTACAACGTGATCAGGTTGTCCCACGGGGGGCTCACAATCTTAATCCCCATTTTCCAAATGAGGTAACTGAGGCCCAGAGAAGTGAAGTGACTTGCCCAAAGTCACACAGCTGGCAATTGGCAGAGCCGGGATTTGAACCCATGACCTCTGACTCCAAAGCCCGGGCTCTTTTCCACTGAGCCACGCTGCTTCTCTCTGTTAATCTATAAACATAGCATTCACCTGAATTGCTATTCAGTGGGGGTTGGGCACACTTGTATGAATGTTTCCAAAAAGGTAGGGCCCTATAGAAAAGGTTGCAATGTAAAAAGACCAGAAAAATATTTGCACAGCACAGAGGACTCTCCTCGCTGACCTACAATCAGTCAGTTCTCTTAATACCAGGGTTAAATTAATGACAACTTGGTCTGTAGTACTCACTCTAGTCTGATGCCACTTGTACATGCATAACTATTTCTTTTGACACCACACAATGCCACATACAAACAGGAGTGTCTGACCAGAAGATTGTGCTTTAATTCCTGCTATGTATAATATCCAAATTGAGTACTAACACACAACTTCTGGATGAACTGACTGGGTTCCAACCAAGTGTCCAAACGGGTCAGTGTGTTGATGGTTGATAGGAGCCGAAGGAATCAATATCTGAAAAAAGATGACTTTGAAGTGCCCCTTCACTCCCTTCCTTTCCAGACATTTGTAGAAGGTGCTAATGAGCACTGACATGACCCCAAAGGTGATCAGAGCAGGACAAGGAAAGGGAAGGAAAGAACCTGGATAATGTACAAATGGCACAACTCTCTGACAACGGCATAAGTTAAGAGACTAGATTAGACTTCCCCTCAGACCTGAAATACCACTCTTAATCCTGTATTGTTTTCGTAGCTATACATATGGCAATTTACTAGTTAGGAGTGGAATGATAGAAAATAATTGCCAGTAGAAAGTTAGGAAAGATGAATACTATCATATTGTGCAAACTGTAGCAAAAAAAATCACATTCCTACTGCATTGGCATGGATTCTTTATCAAATGACATCAGGCACTGAAACAGCTATCTGATACCTCCATAGCATCCACCAAATGGAAAGGTTATTTTGGGATTCTCTTTGTCTGCTTCTGGCACTGCAAACACAGTAACTCCTTTTTCTCCCACTCCCTGCTCTCTTTTGCCTTCCCCAAATAAAGGAAAAACGAATTCAAGTTCCAAAGAAAGGAATGACTATTAAGAACCTGATGTTTCTGGAAAAAAAAAAAAACCCAACTGTGGGACTTACTGTTCTTAGTAGTGTTTATGATCAAGATTCTTGTACAAACAGATCTGGTTTCTTACAGGAAACTTGTAAATTTGACTCATAATTGCTGTCAAAACTGCACTGAAGTGTACTGCAAGTTTTGATAATAAAGAAGAGAGTCACAGTTCAAACATGATTACATTTTGGAAATTCATGCTCCTCTTACCAAGAATTAGTGGCCTTAAATATCTTCCCCTCCTGCCAAATTTTCACTTGCACTTTTTATTATTTATGAAATCAGTGTCTGTGCAATGTCATGCAGACCTCTGCTGATAAACTCTAATTAAGATTAAGACAAGCCTTTTGGAAAGGATCCCATCATTAGCAAACATGATAAACACAAAAATACTCCCTACTTGTCAACCAGGAGCAATTCAGTAACCTAACAGTATTATCTGTTGCTAGGCTACGGAGCTGACAAAGCTTCAATTATATTGTACGGCCATACCTATAGAGTTCTGTATAAGCAAAATGCATCTAATATAAAAGCATTTAACTTCATCCATGCTATCTGCTATTTGCGGCTTTTTACAATGGCAAAAATCAGGTTAATAATTACATAGCACACAGCAAAAATCTTTCCAATGTGTTATGTTTGTACAATTTTTTCTAATTTATCTGTATGATTGATAGGCACTTGCTTTGTAAAAATAATAAAATGCAAGCAATGTGGAGCTGTAAACCACTAGCGAAACTACATCTGGGCTCATCAAGATACGCGACTCACTGGGTATAATAATATACAGTAAATTGAACCAATTAAATCTCATTTAGATTCTATATTACTCTGCCTCACAATGTAGGTGAATAGGAAGTCTTCCAAAGATAGATATGGATACCAGTAGAAAACTTTATGTGAGAAAAGCACTGATTAAAAATACAGGTGATTCCAATAAACTCATTCACTCTATCTCTTCATAATAATGAAGTCCAGGTCTGGATTTTTAAGAGAGGGAAGAAATAATTACAACACTTCAACTCAATCCTATGGATTTTTCCCATAAACTTAAGTTGAAGTTTGTTATTTTTAGCAGCTAATGTTGTACAGAAATGTAATAAGAGTCTTTTAGCTTCTATAAGAAAGACAAAGCTCTAGGACAGAAAATTGCAATCAACCCTTCCCTCAGCTCCATTATATTATGGGTAGAAGCCAGTCTGCAGTGGTGATAATGTCGTAATACACCTGAAAAAGTGCCATCGTGTTACAAGTAAGAAAATTCTGCCAAAATCAATCACAATCAGGAATGCAGGACTGTCTAACCACAAGATTCTGTGAATTTAGAGAAATTCAGGAGCTATGTGTATATGATCAAACCACCAAGCAGTGTCCATATGAGAAATCTTTCATATTATTACCCTGATTCCTATGATCTTTTGGCTACCTAAAATTAATTCCTCATAATACTTATTATGTCACTACAGGAGCTTCTGAATTCATTGCCTGCATACCTGGGTGTTTAGAAAAGAGTCAGTACACATGAAAAGCTAATTTAACTCATTGAGGTTATCAAAACAGCAGGACAGTCTCAACTGCAACTGAAGGAATCCTTTGGCTGAATTAATGCTTCTTATCATCATCATCAACAACAACAACAACAAAAAAGACGTTCCACTCTTGACAAAGCACTGCCTAGTTTGGTCATCCCTGTTATCCCATATCTCACACCATATGAACACATCTAAAGATAATTGTGAACATGCAAAGTAAGGTCTGGATCTCGGATTTATTTTGTCTATAAGGCAGGGTTGGGTCGGGAAGAGAAGTACCTGTTCAGATTGATTTCTATGCTACAGACTATTCTTGTTCCAATACTACTTACATTACTACCTGAAAATGTAAGTTTAAACAGTAAAACAGTCCATATAACCATAGGTAGTTGCATTGTTTAATACAAAATTACAATGAATTCAAATTCAATAACGTTGAATTTCTTGACAGTATAATGCAAGGAAAAGAACTTATAAATTATGTGTGCCTCTTCTTTGAAACACGCTTTGGAGGGCTCTTTGTGCATTGGCAAATACAGTAGGAGTATGAGGCATTGTGCAGGTCCTCCTGCACAGCACCTGATAAAAGAATAAAGAGCTGTGACATATTCTTAAAACAATAGAGGAATTAAAGAGAAACAATGGGACAGCTGCTTCATTAATACAATCAAAAGAGAGCCCAGCACAGAGGAGTCCAGATAATTAAGCACTATTCTTTTAGACCTTATTTCTATAATAAAATTGCTTAAAAATATATTAACTACTTCACAGTAGTTTAGATAGATCTATACCCTTGTTTATTTAGGGTTGATTGATGCTTTTGGGGAAGTTTGGACCTGCCAGTTCAGGGTTTACACAAGTTCTTAATGAAACAGAGTAATAAAAACTGATAAAGATTAGCGACGTGTACACAGTAGTAAGTTAAAAAACAATTTACCAGTAGCAATTCACAGTGGCATATATTTCTGAATATTTTTCTCATGTATGGTGTAGGCAAGTGAAATAATTTGCAGAACATTTTTTGGCCATGCAGGCTTCCCACATCACCATTCCTCACATCTTTTTATAGAGCATCTTAACAGTCCCCAGAGAGAAATCAGATTTCACATGCCAGTCCAGAATTTGTATTCTCCCCTACACTAGGAAGCAAAAAAAGTTCATTTATTCCCATGACTCATCCAATCGACAGAGACCATCAAATAATAAAACACAGTTCTTGCCCAGGAAGATTTTTTCTTATGTTAACTTGATTATAGGAAAGGAAATATCTATTTTTGGATCATTGTGTTAAAATATAATGGTCCTTTTTTCAGATACCAAGTGATCAGTCTTCAGTAGTCAATCTCTCTGAAGCAGTGAGAGATTTAATTGCCAGAGGTCACATAAATTGGATCCTGACTTAATATAGAGCTAGAACATGCTGTGCAGTTCAGAAAAAGAGCTAAAAATTCTGATGAATGTGGACTATGTCCCAGAATAATGGAACACATTATTATGTACAGTACATATTCTGTACATTACTATGTACAGAACACATTATTATAGTACAGTGCTCTGCACACAGTAAGCACTCAAAAACGATTGAATGAATGAACACCAAGAGTAATATTGTCCCATTCGAAAATGTACAGTGCTACTAAATCCAGGAATTAGCTCTTATACATATATCAAATTATTGTCCTAAGATCCTAATTATCATTTTCTAAAAGCAAGAAAAAACAATGTTTGCAGGGTTGAGATAAACATTAATATGCTCAGTTTCTATCTTTATAAATTTTTTCTACAATCTCAAGCCACACCTGGCAAAAATATAAGTAAAATTAAAAGTTATCTTTCCTAAAAATATTCGAAATCAAGTTGAATTGGTTTCCTGGTAGTTCTCTAGGAGTTACCTGAGATAAGTACATTTTAGAGACTTTTCAACAACAGTCTTGGATTTCCATTTCAGTAGCTTCCACAAGAGAAAGGGAACAGGCATTTCAAATATAAAATTTTGGCTCCTATTTTGGTGGTTTGTCTTGGTTGGCTTATAATTCCTTTCCCCTCCCCGAGTCATGCCCTTCGTCATGCCCTTCCAAATAAATGCCAAAGGTAAAATAAATACCAAGTAGGTACACTATTTTCTCTCTAACCAAATTATCACTGTTTCTTATTTTCCATGGAGCTTAAGTATGAAATTACTAAACACATAGATTTAGAAGTTGCATGGATCCAGAAACTGTAACTGTCTTCTAGGAGTGTAGTTCTTAAAGAAAATATATTGTACTAAATGTAGGGACCATCTCTATATGTTGCCGACTTGTACTTCCCAAGCGCTTAGTACAGTGCTCTGCACACAATAAGCACTCAATAAATACGACTGAATGAAATGACAATTTTGCTCTATCAGCCTAAATAAAATTAATGATTACAATTGGTTCAGGAGGGGGCTTCAGTTTATACTAACAATAAATCATGTAATGTCAAATATTTTGTACCTGGATGAAGGGTGGAGGCTCTTTAAAGAACCACCTTGCCCATTACCAATAAACAACTGTTTAATTTCTACAGGGTCCCCGACCCTGGGCCAATATGATTAAAGACTATCCTCCTTTCCCCACTAATAACCACGCCTAATTCCTTGCCTCACTCCTGGCTCGGAAAACCATGTTCCCAGGATTCTTTGTCCATGCTTATATACACGGGAATTGAACCATCTTGTGGGACTCTAGTTCACAGCCCAATTCTAATTCTACATTAGCAAATTGTTTCCTCTTTTTTAAAAAACAAATGGTTAAGACAGTTTTAAAAGTAGGCTCTTTGGATTATGCTTCCTCTTGTTGGGATTATTTTGGGGTTTCATTATCTGTAGATCACTATTCCTTGAGAGTGAACGAGAATAGCTGAGTTCCTTGTGCTTTTACCCTACTGATTCCCATCCCACCTCCCCCCTTAAATAGGAGAAGCAGCTCAGTGCTTCTAAACTACATTCTCCAAATGTACAAGATATACAATGAACCCTAAGGATTGTAGGAGAATAGCAACACAGATTTATGGGTTCTCAAGTTATTAGTTTCTGCAAATACACTTGAAGGACAGATTCAGATTTTGCAGTTCAGAAGCATGGGCCATGCCTCATCTTCGATGAAAACTCTAAGAGGTTCAATAATGATAACTATGGTATTGTTAAGCACTTACTGTGTGCCAAGCGCTATTCTAAGCAGTGGAGTTGATAGAAGGTAATCGGGTACCACACGGGGCTCACAATCTAGGTATGAGGGAAAACAGGTATTGAATCCCCATTTTGCAGATGAGGGAACTGAGGCACAGAGAAATGGAGTAACTTGCCTAAGGACAAACAGCAGGGAAATGGCAGAGCTGGGATTAGAATCCAGGTCCTCTGACTCCCAGGCCTGTGCACTTTCTACTGAACAAGACTGCTTCTCTGCTGATTCTGGTTTTAAGATGAGTTACCTAGTTGATCATTTTTTAAATGCTTAGTTCTGACCAATATGGACAGCTTCATATTGCCCTAAGAATAGGTTCCCGAAAGTTGCCCATCTGACTGGATGGCCAGTGTCATTTTAACTTACCATCTACAAAATGACTGCATACCCCAAAGGCAAGCTGTCAAAAATTCAGGTTTCAACTGATAAACTGATTACAAAGCTGCTTAAGACTTTGCTTGTAAACAAAAGCATTTATCAACTAATAATTTGCAATAAACTGATGCAACTCCCAGCTGAGCCCCTAACTGTAATTGTCTTTACCATCTGCCTATTAAAATACCATTATTCATCAACAAGCGGGAGCAGAAGGGAAAAAAATCTCAACCAACTACATAGCTTGCATGCTTATAAATAAGCTCTAGCCTTCTGCATTTTTATTACAGCCAGCACATCCGGTACCCTTAATTTTCATTCTTGCTGGGTTTGGGAGTCTCTGGAATTAGTCGGGGTGGGAGGGGGAAACTGAGCCTTGTACTTCCTGCTGCTCTGTAGTGGAATAAATTATAGGTGCTCATCACATCAGGCTGTTTCTTCATTGTTCTCTTGCCTCCTTCTAACGCACCATGGAAAATCCTGATGAACAGCCCCCAAGCCCCTAAACATGGCCCTCTCTACCCCTTTCCCTGTCTGTCACTTTCCATTACCCTTCTTTGTTTTGCATGTACCGTTCAAGTGGCTCATTAAGCTGCTATGTCGTGTCATTTTAAAATTGTAGGAGTCCTGTGGTAGGGCTCTATGAGGGTGTGCAGGTCTGCAGGCCCGTGGGAGCCGGGTGGTGCATTGGCAAATGGTTGGCAAAACCCTTGGGGTTGCATGCTGGCAGTCTATTCAAACAAGATCACCTTTTTTAATTTCTCTCTCAAGTTCCCAGCAGTCGGTGTATAAGTCCTGAAAATTGAAAATAAATTTCAGGAGGAGGTTTGGATGCTCAGGGAGGAGAAAAAAAATGGAGAAATATCTTCCCTGAAGTGATACACTTGTAGCTTCCTGTCCAAGAATGGTACCATAATGGCTACAAAAAGCATGCTCTTTACTAAAGTGCTTTTGGAATGCCTTAACTTGAAGCTCCTTCTGTATATCATGGAGCAAATCACGTAGTCAGAATAAAAAAAGAAAAGAAACTAAGTTTTGAAACTTTCTTTTAAGGCTTCTCCACTACCACATTCTCTTCACTTCAGGCATCTATCTTATTTTCCCAAACTTAAGGACCCTGGCCCACCACTGGTGAGATAGCGAGCTCCATGACCACTTTGACAGGGAACATTCCTACCAACTCTGTTATATTGTCCTCTCCCAAGTGCATAGTACAATGCCCTGACCACAACAAATGCTCAATAATTATGATTAATTGGCTGAATTTCTAGAATGTATGCCCCTTGTTGGATTTCTTTTATCTCACCCAAAGGAGACATTCAATTTTGATGGAAATATCTGCATTTTGAGCTTCTCATAAGGGGAAGAAATGTCTTCTTTCAGGTTAAAATAAAATACATGTATAACACTATTGTTCTAGTTTATGATTGTTTCGTATGGTTGATAGGTGAGGGAAAGACTTTTTGGAGATGCTCTAATTTAATTTTATGATATGGCTACAGAAGGATTCAAGCATTTAGAAACCAACTAGCAAGGCACAAAAGTACAGTTGAAGAAACTAAAATTTGTCAGAGTTCAGAATGAGATGGAACATCTCTTTCCTGGCTACGTCCTTTTCTGTATCATTTTAAAGTGCACGCTTGTTTGTTACATCCAGCACTGAGATTTCATGCTTGTTTCTTACACCCAGCACTGAGATTGTATGATTTAGACCTAAGTCTCAGAATATTACCATATCATAATATCATTTAAAATATGGTTCTCAAGTTTACTGTTTTTCTGATAAGGCTGAGTTTAACCAGACAAGTCACAAATTTAATTTTTATTGTAACTGTGAGTAAAATCTTTTTTTTAGAAGTAAAAAAAAATAACAGCTCCAAATTATAGCTAAAGTACTTTCTCTTTATAGAAATAATCTTGAGGCCATGGTTTAATTGAAGACTCATGTAGTATTAGGTTGTTAACACAATTCACTCAATTTTATATTTTGTACCATAGGGTTTAATGAACAAGAATAGGAGTTGAAAGGTATTGAAATATAAAAAGATTTAATGAAAAAATGGTCATTTATAAGCCAATTAAGTTGTCTTTACATATTTCCTACTACAAAAGGACAAAAGTACTGTATATTGTTTTGATAAAACTCATTTTATATGAGTAAAAAACCGGCAAATTTCAAGTCCCAGTCTATTCTTTTTGCTTTTTCTATTTAAAAATTCAAGAATAGATTATTTGAAATTTTATAAAATCACATTATTCCTGTTTGAAGCATTATCTTTTCAATCAATCGTATTTATTGAGCGCTTACTATGTGCAGAGCACTGTACTAAGCGCTTGGGAAGTACAAATTGGCAACACATAGAGACAGTCCCTACCCAACAGTGGGCTCACAGTCTTTTATGTTGTGTCGCTTTTTTGAATCAAAAATTAAGAGTTGTATTCTTATAGTTCAGGGACACACTTTGATCTTTGCTTTCCTTAATGAGGATCACTTATACTTTTCATAGCTCCATAATGCCTTCAAGCGGTCAGTTGATGAAAAATAAGAACTGGCTAGTCTAGAATAAATAGTTGAATCACCACCAGATGGCGATCTCTGCATAGTATGACGCCTTCGCTGGAGAGAGAAAAAGGAACAGATATTTATTTAAATCGTCTCTCCCCCTAAATTTCACGTTGTTGCGCCAAGCTTGATAATCTTGCAAGATTTCTCTGAATTTGACTAAGCACCCTCATGGAAATGTATACACTATCCTCTGATACCTATCTAAAGGGGTTGCATTTCAACATTCAGTTCACACATGTGTATATAATGATAACCAAACAGAAGGATGTACAGGCTGGCCTAGAACAGAAAAGAGACAAAAGCCTGGGTCCCAGTAATGTAGCATAAAATTCCTCTATCGTTACTGTTAAAATTTACCCATCATATGACACTATTTCCCCTGTCTTGTGCTTACTTGTACTTTTCCTTTCCTGGATACATCAAATACCAATTTATCAATGGTTTAGTAACTTCAGCAATATGTTTTCTTTGCATTCCTTTTATAAACAACCATCCTAGCAGGTGCTAGGGCGCCTCTGCAACACATCCTGCTTGCTAAATTGGGAGACAGTTCATCACTGAGTTTGACAAAGTGAAAGACAGCTATCATTGGTAAAAATGTGTGCAAATATATAGGGGCACAGGAGAACAAAACTGTTGTTGTCGTCTTTCTTCCAACAAAGCTATGTTTTTATTTGAATGTGACACACTACCCCTCTTTCATTTCTATATCTCCAAATTAGCCCCATACCCACAATACTAAGTGCTTTGCATAGATCAATTGGTAATTCAGCAGTGCGGTTAAACCAGTTTAGTATGGGACCTTATTTACCTTAACAAGGTGGGTCCATTTCACTTAACCTTGACTGAAGCTAATATTTTCACAAGAAACAAATTTTACAAGCAAGTCAATTTTGCTGATCTCAAAATCACATTCTTTAGCCTAAGTGGTTTTCCTCTCTTGACTTGGTTGTTGTTGTTCAATGTATTTGTGAAGCACTTACTATGTGCCGGACACTGTACTAAGCACTTTTAACACACACTTACATTCTCAATCACCTGCCACCCTTCAACTACTTAAATCTTGGAATTTGTGTCACTTTGTTAATTGGCCCGAGTTTTGGATAATTAAAAATGTTCATTTTTCTTCAAGTCCCCTTTACAGTGAATGGGATACTACTAAAAATCAAATAGGACTTCATGTACTAAGTACACTTAATAATAACTCTTTATGAACTTTAATATGTCAAAGCATTTGCAAGGTTTAAGTTCATCATTCTTGCATGATCTAACATTGGATGAAAAATTGTGACAGTCACAAATTATCAGTAAAACAAAGAGATTCAAATACATCAACCAAATCAAAGTATCAGCTCTGTGTGCAGATGCAGGGCATATAAACTGCAATAGTGCAGTTCTCGGTCCTGAAAGTCAGTCTCAATAGGAGATTTAATTCTCACCCTCATTATTAGTATTTATTACGCCTACTGGATGCAGAACGTTATATGAGGTGCTGGAGGACAGACAATAAGACTAAAAAACATGACCCTTGCTACACTGCCTAATGTTGTGAAAACTGTCATGTTAAGATTGTCCTCTAGCCTGTAAGCTTCTTCTCTAGATTGTAAGGACAGGAAACATGTCTATGAACTCTGTTGTACTGCCCAAGTGCTTAGTACAATACTCTGCACACAGAAAGTGCTCAGTAAAGAGTGAGGGACAATGATAAACCAGGATGATGACATTACATTACCTGGTGAATATGTGAATATCTTGTGAGAATAAAGACGGGTGTTTTACCATGGGATAAGCTCCCTAGTGTCCCTGGAGACAAGGGAATGTCTTGTGAATGGTCCACAGACAGAAGAATGTTTCATGAGTGTGAAAAATATTCAAGGGGAAGGGAAGGGGAGAAATCACCGTACCCATTGGAGAAATAAGTGAAAGCCCTTAAAGGTAAGAGCCTTTCCTAGACTGAAAGCTCATTCTGGGCAGAGAATTTATCTGTTTCATTGTTTTTCTGTACTCTCCCAAGCTCTTAGTACAGTGCTCTGCATACAATAAGGGCTCAATTAATACCATTAATTGATTTTGTGGTGAACAAGACATGTCAAGGATGTAGAGGAAAGCTAAATACGGGAAAACTAGAATTAGGTCTAGGAAAGGGCTAAAATCTGAATGGTAATTTAAAATTCTTCAATTTACATGTGGAGAGGAAGTCAAGATGATGAACTGTTGATGTTTCACAGTCCTGCTTCCTGTAGATAGAGGGCCAACCAGAGAGTTCTGGTTACATCTCTTAGGACAGCTTGATATGTAGGGAGTGGAGATTTAGGAAAACTAGAGATGAGATTGAAACAGTCAAGGAAGGATATCATTTAGACATAAAAAGGATTCCAGCTGAAGTAGATTCAAGTTAAGGATGAATTCTGTAAATGTTTTGCCAGCAGTGATTAGCTGACCTGCATACAAAAATAGGTACATTATCTAAAGAAAGAGCCAGGACAAGGATAATACCAAGATTTCAATCCATTTGAACAGGGAAACCTGAATTTAGATGTACGGTTTATGACAGAAAAGCTAGCGGTATGGGCCAAAAAAGAAAAAAGAGAGAAAGGATTAAACTTTGAAGTCGTCAGTAGTAGGAAGTTATGCCGTGGCCAGGAAATGACTCAGTTGGGTTAGGAAGAACCCTAGGGTGATCAGAGAGAGTGAATCAAATGAGATATAGAGGTGAAATGAGCTTGTAAGGAGATCCTGATTACATCTCGAGTAGCATAAAAACACATGAGGAGTGCAGCAACTCAGCCCCTCTTACTAAAATAATAGTCCATTTTGAAATGTTTACTTTGTGGCAGAATGTTTACTTTGGGATGTAGAACCCAAATCAAAAAAACACAGCAGCAAAGCCCAACAGGTGATAGATGGGCCTTGCTGAAAGAGAACTGGGATATTTTTGTCATTTCTTTGATTTCCTGGGAAGAACAAAAACAAAATGGAATGCAAATACTCAAGATTGATTCACTCCAATCAAGGGCAGTTGTGTGAAAAGTCACTCCCCAAGCATATAAATACAAAATGGAACAAATCAATCTATTGACCAGAGGAAGGCTATAACGGACCAACATGCGGCCTAGAAGAATTAATAATGACACCGAACTAGCAGAAGGGCAGCTCTTCTGAGTCAGTGAAGAGAAAAGTCTCCTGGCTTAAAAACCACTGGAAGAACCAAATAACAACTACAAACACCTATTCAGAAGACTTGGAGGAAGAATTGGTTCCACTAGACTAGAAAATAGTAACAACAATACTAATTGTGGTATCTCAAGTGCTTACTATACGCCAAGCACTGTACTAAACAATGGGGTACATACAAGGTAATCAAGGTCCCACATGGGGCTCATGATCTAAAAGGGAGAACAGGTATCAAATCCCCACTTGGCAGATGAGGGATCTGAGGCACAGAGAAGGGCAGTGACTTACCCCAAGGTTACACAGAAAGTAAAAGGCAGAGCCAGGATTAGAACCCAGGTGATTTGACTCCCAGCCTTACGTTCTTTCCACTAGGCAACACTGTTCTGATTCATATTCATGTTTGTGGAATGATCCTACAACCAGAGTCCCCAATATTATCATTATACCCAGTGCTCTATGATGTAGAATGTCTCAGGAAAATAATCTGCAATCTGCTCAGGCTTTAATAGATGCATCCAGCATGGCTCAGTGGAAAGAGCCTGGGCTTTGGAGTCAGAGGTCATGGGTTCAAATCCTGGCTCCACCAATTGTCAGATGTGTGACTTTGGGCAAGTCACTTAACTTCTCTGTGCCTCAGTTACCTCATCTGTAAAATGGGGATTAAGACTGTGAGTCCCCTGTGGGACAACTTGATCACCTTGTAACCTCCCCAGTGCTTAGAACAGTGCTTTACACATAGTAAGTGCTCAATAAATGTCATTATTATTATTCTCCAAACTTCTGCCATAATGCATGTTATAATAACTAGAGGGTAATTTTTTTCTGAAAGTAGGATTGGGCTTAAATGTACATTTTCTGTTAATGATAATGCAAGTTGCATGTCTACACACTGACATACTGTGTGAGAGTCACTCTTTAGCAGAGAAAAGCTATTGATATTTTTCCTTTCATGATCCTATTTCAAACAACTGAGCTTTTCAAGCACACCTTTACCTTGACACACACTGTACTTGAAATGGCACTTTCTCCATACTTTCCATTTTAAGACTTGCAAAACTAGTGAATTTAGCAAAACTACCAGATTATATGCACAGCTATGGAAAATTATAAAAGTCACAATCATCCAAATTCTGCAAACACTTAGGATTTTAAAGAGCTTTGAAAACTGAGTTCAATAGTTAGCAGCTAAAAGTACCAACTGGCATATACAGAGTTTCTCATTTCCTAGCTCCAAATATTGTGATCTTTGATTATCTACTTCTTTTTTCCTATGAAAGCCATTATATTTCTTTACCCAATTTTGTATCACAATCACTTCCAACTTAGTTCAGTCTGTCACAATAATATTTTCATATGAGAAGTGTTGTAACCTAATTCCTTCATTTGAATAATACATTCATTTTTAATTACTGCAACTTGATCTCAGATTATTCAAATAACTGTTTCATTTTTTATGCTTTCCATGACCCCAGTGTATTTATAGGCTTTTATCCTTACCTGATACCAGTGTAATGTAATTATAGATTGTATTTTAATCATCGAGTATATCCTAGTGAGTTTGTTTAAATCACTCCGATCCTGAGTCTTTTATTTCTATGCCTTTTAAAATTCTACAATGACATTCTCATTGCATAAAAGCAATATTTTCGTAGTTTGTAACAATGAATGAACATTTTGCATGCATTGCTGGCTCTGTTTCTCATTTAAATTTTTAAAAGTTACTATAGAGTACATTATGTACAACGAAAAACTGACTTGTAAACAGGATTGGGAACAGCTCCTCATCTGAAATTGTCAGATTGTTTCCAAGCTAATATTCGTCGCCTCTCCGCCTAACTAACCCTTTGAGTAATAAGAGTGAGGGAAGTTGAAGTACACCTTGTATTCATAAGAACAGTTTGTGGACATAGCAGTCAAGTCATTGGGAATAACTTCTGAAATTCATTGACTGAATGAATGGAGATTGATATTTGGATGTAAGCTCCAGTTGGGAAGAGCACATTGTCTACCAACTCTGTTATATTGCACCCTTCCAAGCATTTAGAACAGTGCTTTCCACACAGTAGGCAATCAGTTAATGCCAGTGACTGATCTGGAGGTAGCGAGTGAGAAAGCCCCACGCTAGCAATCTTGAAAGAAAAATTGATCTTGTTACTAAGGGCCAAACTGATTGTACTCACTCAGATTGCATCTTAAACCTATGTCTCACACCACATTTCTCTATTTGCATGCTAGTCTCTCGGGGCAACAGTTAAAAGTCAACCTAGAAAATAGGAGTTCCATAGATCTTGGCTGTAAGTGAATTGGAAATGCTTAAGATGGGATTAAATGGATGAAACCAGGGCAGAATTTAGGAGGACAGACTTTCCTGGTTAGACCTAACCATAAAACAGCAGTGTTGCCAAGTGGATAGAGCAAGGACCTGGAGGTTAAAAGGACCTCATTCTAATCTCTGTGCCTCAGTTTCCTCATTTGTAAAATGGCGATTAAGATTTATAGACCTATGTGGGGTAGGGACTGTGTTCAACTCATTTATCAGTAAAACAGGACAACTCCCTGCGATCCTGCACTTTTTTAGATTGCTCTAGTAACACCTATTTTCCCAGCATGACATCAATGTAACCAACCTTCAACTTCCAGCAGGAAAGTTGGAACTACCGCTAGACCTTCTGCGTAATGATTTCTCTTTCCTAACCCTACTTGTCTCTCCAACTCCACACCCTAACACTAGCTTTCTCTCCATCTCCTTCCTGGTCTTTCCGGGATTTCCAGTGTTGCAGCAGCCCCCACCAATCGATGTATCCCAAGTAACTATCCTAGCGTTTATCCCAAGTCACCATCCTAGTCAACGTTCTGGTCATATTCTGGCCTCCATACTAGTTTCTCTCTCTGTCTTCGCTTCTTCTTTTTCAGTATATACTTCACCTCAAATTTTTTCCTTGTGTTGCTTGGCACACATCACGCCATTCCTTAAAAATTAGTAAATTCATTTGTATCAACCAATGGTATTTATTGAGCACTTATGGGGTACTGAGCACTATACTAAGCACGGGGGAAAGTGCATTACATGAAAATTGGAATACGCTATCCCAAGAACACACTCCTAATCATTAGTTTCAAGGCTCTCTGTCAGCTCTTTTCTCCCACTACACTTCAGCTCACACGTTTCATTCCTCTCAAACTTATGCACTGTTACTCAATCACTTGTCTCTCACATCTGCCCTTTTGCTCATGCCCATTCTCCTGCCTGGAAGTCCCTCCCCATTCAAATCCACCAAGCCACAACCACCTAATCTTCAAAACCCAACTAAAAACCCAACACTTTCAGGAAACAGTCCTTGATTAAACGCCCCCTTCCCAAATTATGTCTACCCAAGTTATTGTCAGCATTTAAGTATAAATTCCTGAAATAATAATAATAATATTTAAGACAAGATTATACATATTTATCTAGTCTACCCTTCCTTTCTCTGTATCATAAGCTGTAATATTGTTTCTTTTTCCTCCTCCAATTTGTGAATGGCTTGTGTCTGTCAGTCCCTCCCATGAGAATTTATACTCTTTGAGGATAGAGATCCCATCTCATATTCAACTGTACTTCCCAAGTGCTTATCATAGTGTGATGCACACAGTCAATAACTATTACTGATTAAATGATTGCAACCTACACTTCTCTAATGAAGATAATAATTGAGGTATTTTTAAAGCACTTACAATGTACTAAGCACGGTACTCAGCAGTTGGGTAGATACAACATTAATCAGGACAGACGCATTCTCTGTCCATTACATGGGGTTCACAGTCAAAGTAGAAAGGAAAACACGTATTTAATCCCCACTTAACAGATGAGGAAACTATGGCCCAGATAAATTAAGTGATTTGCCCAAGGTCACACAGAAGGCAGCTAGTGGAATCGAACTAGAACTCAGGTCCTCTGACTGCCAGGCTTATGTCTGACCTATTTATCTTATATCTATTCCAGTGCTGAGTTCATTCAAGCATATGTATTTACCCTGCTAGTAAATCTATATTTATATGATTGGTGGATGCTGGGTAGTGGATAATAAGCTGTGACACTTTAATTGGAGGTGGGGTGGGAAGGTTTTTGTTTTGGCAACTGTGAGCTAGTGTGATTGGCAGCCCAAAGCATAACCGACCCACTTGATTCAGTTCTCCTCCAATGTAATGTAACATTTGTCATCATCATCATGTTTACTAAGCGTTTACTGTGTGAGGAGCAATGTAGTATGTAGAGAAGCATCGTGGCTTAGTGGAAAGAGCACGGGCTTGGGAGTTAGAGATCATGGGTTCGAATCCCAGATCTGCCATTTGCCAGCTGTGTGACTTCGGGCAAGTCATTTAACTTCTCTGTCCCTCAGTTACCTCATCTGTAAAATGGGGACTAAGACTGTGAGCCCCACGTGGGACAACCTGATAATCTTTTATCTACCCTAGTGCTTGGCACATAGTAAGGGCTTAACAAACACCATCATCATTATTATTATTACAGTGCTTGTTACATAGTAAGTGCTTAAAAATGCCATGCTTATTATCATCATTATTATTAACATTTGTTTTCCTCCCATTGAAAACAATGGTACTGTACTGTGCCCTGGGGTTGATGCAAGAAAATCAGGTTGGGCAAAGAATCCCTGTACCTCATCATGCTCAAAGCCCAAACATAGGCTGTACTACTCTTGAGGGTACTTATAGTGTCTTCTAACTACTGTATTCTTCAGGGTGAGTTTTTTTTTTAATGCCGAGCTCACATTCTTACAGAACCCTATATTGTGAGCAGGGACTGTATCTACCAACTCTGTTATATTATACTCTTTCAAGCACCTAGTATGGTGTTCTGCACTCACTAAGTGCTCAACAAATACCACTGATTGATTGATTATATAGATGAACAAATTGTATGATGGCATGGCTAAACAATCCTAAATATAAAAATACTGTCTTTGACCATTCTGCATAGCTGACAAAAATGAATTATGCTGCTATTTCTAGATCACAGAATGAAGAATTTTTCCCTTTGGGACTTCTTCCAGTATTTGGTATAACATTCATTTTGCCTATAATAATACAAGCTTCATTAGAGGAGTAAAATACATTGTCTCCTAGAGATCAAAGGACAATCTGTTAAAGCAACTGAAACTCTAAAATGAAATAATATGAAAAGTTGAAATTTTATGGTGAATCAAAATATAAATCATTCTTGCATACTGTCGCGAAATGCAGAAGTGAAGATTAACTTTATTAAGGAGAAATGGATGGTTGCCAGAACAATAGGAACAAACGTGAAATGATATAAGAATCCTAAATGATCAGTCCCTGCGTTAGAATAAACATGGTCCTTTTTCTTTTAATTTCAGCACATGTTGAAGCACTGAATGAACAAAATAAATAATCTTATTTACCAAAAAAGGGCACATTCAATACCCATGAAAAGATAGTTAAAATCAGTTAAAAATCAACACTTTCACCATGTGCTAAATTGACTTGTTTGATAGAGGACTTGGTTGTAAGATAATCAAGCATTTTATATCGTATGCCAGCGATTATGCTTACCTACTCTTGTACTTTCCCAAGCACTTACCATTGATTAATTGATATATATATTTCATAGTACAACATATGAAAAAGAGTACAAACCAAGGTTTGTAATGATGTTTAGTGAAAAAGAAGAGGTTGTATGAGATTGGGAACTGGATACTTGAAACATTTGGCAATTTCAAATACTTATTGATGTTTGATTTCCTAGTTATAAAGGAAAAGGATTTTACACCAGCTACCAGTTTACTGAAATGCATTACATCATTTAAGACATTTGAAAAATTGCAGAAAATTACCCTGAAATTGCTTCAAGTGTAGCACTGTGCCATGGAACTAAAATTTCAAAAATACTTTGCATTTTCCTAGGGTTTTATTCCTGATCCTAGGATTTAGGTGTGAAAGAAAATTCCCTTTTTTATGTCCTTGGATATCGCTGAGATAATTAGAATATTTTTAGCATCCCTGATTTTTTTAATACAAGTTATGGGACCCATTTTTCAAATTATACAAGAAAATTTATGAAACATAGCAGAGTTGGTGGTTTTGTCACATTTTGGAAACATGATCAGAGAAAGAAAATATCAGTCAGATATGGGCCACTAAAAAAGTGTAAAACTTGTAAGATTCCAAATGCATCCATAAGACTCTTTGCTTTTCCTTTTTGGAAAAATTGAAAATTTGATCTGTTAATGCCACTAAATTTTGAATTTGGGGTTTGGGTCTATAGTCCCTTGAGGACAACCTGTTAGTGAGGGCAAATGCAGGAGGCCTCCTCACTATGCTTTGTATTTTTAGGAGCATGACGTGATAGGAGGGCATTAAGAGAAGCAGCATGGTGTAGAGGATAGAGCATGAGCCTGGGAGTCAAAAGGTCTTGGGTTCTAATCCTAGCTCAGCCACTTGTCTGTTATGTGCAAATAGCTTCACTTCTCTGTGCCCCAGTTAACTCATCTGTAAAATGGGGATTAATACTGTGAGCTCCATGTGGGACAGGGACTGTCCAACCCAATTACCTTGTATCTACCTCAGTGTTTAGAACAGTACTTGGCACATAGTAACTGCTTGAAAAATATTATAATTATTATCTAAAATTTCTCTGGGGTTATTCTCCAGGTGAATACATTTCTCTCTTAACTAAGTCCAAAGGCTGAACAATTCCATTAGCCCAGAAGAAATCCCCATCAATATATTTCATTACTGCACAACTAAATTCTGCTTCAAGTGATCCAAGTACAAAAATTCTACTTTGCCATCTCTCTGAAGGTACTAGCTTTTACATCTATGATGAAGTGGCAAAGTTTCTACATGATACTGCCCATACCTTTATATTTTTAGGCATTGGAGGCTCTTAGCTTGCTCTACTGTTAAATATGAATGAGTGCACTCACCCAGTTCTGGAAAACTAAAAAGTTACCCAAGTCGCTTAGCTTTTCATATTGAGAATGGAGGATTGTATGAAGTTTTACATACTGCAAGTTATGAGAGCTCAGCAGGTGAGGGTGCTATTAGTCAATAATAGTATATGTCACTGCCAGGTCTGTTATTGGAATGGCTTTATTTGGGAATAATTCAAGACATTTCAATTAATTCCCATATAGTAGTTTGGATTATGTTGCCTTTTCAAACATGCCTTTTTGACTGCACAAACAGGGCACTACTTTCTGAATGCATTTACAGGACACACCTGTAAATCACATCTCCTGTTACCAGTCAATCAGTGGTATTTATTGAGCACTTATGTACAGAACACTGAACTAAGCATTTGGGAGAGTAAAATATAACAGAGTTAGTACACATGTTTCCTGCCTGTTCTCTATTTGAGGGACTTTGTTTAACCAGATGACCATTTATCTATCCTAGTGCTTAGTTCAGTGAGTGGCACTGAATAATAATAATAATTATAATAATAATAGCATTTATTAAGCACTTATTATGTGCAAAGCACTGTTCTAAGTGCTGGGGAGGTTACAAGGAGATCAGGTTGTCCCACGGGGGGTTCACAGTCTTCATCCCCATTTTACAGATGAGGTAACTGAGGCCCAGAGAAGTTAAGTGACTTGCCCAAAGTCACACTGCTGACAAGCGGGGGAGCTGGGATTTGAACCCATAACCTCTGACTCCAAAGCCCGGGCTCTTTCCACTGAGCCATGCTGCTTCTCATAGTAAGTGCTTAATGAATACCCTTATTATTATAAGAAGAAATTTTTGTCTAACTAACCCTCATCTACTGTGACCCAGAGCCCACCTCCAACTTACTGAACCATTTTGATCCCTTTTTTCACATTCCTTCTCTCTTTCTCCATCACTGTATTGATCCTTGAGGTCTTGAATATCCATCTGGATGATCCTGATGACCATATCTTCCACTGACTGCTTTCTATCACTCCCCAACTCTGCTGGCCTCCTGCTCCTCCCCACCTCACCCACTTGGACACATACTTGATGTCATCATCATAATAATGATAATTGTAATATTTATGGTATTTGTTCAGCCCTTACTATGTTCCAGGAACTTTTCTAAGTGCTGGGGTAGATATAAGATAATCAGGTTGGTTACAGTGCCTGTAACACAGAGGGCCCACAGTCTTAATACCTGTTTTACAGACGAGAGAATTTACACACAGAGAAGTGAAATGATTTGCTCAAGGTCACACATCTCTAGTCACTGCACAAACTCTACCCTTACCAACTTGAAATCCCTCTGACCACAGATTCCTCATCTGCCTTCTCTTCCACACATCCCATCTCCACAAACCTGTTCTGCTCCCTCATAGATATCTCTGCTCCTTTGACTCCATCCAATTCTCTCAAGTCATCATATACCATTTAGTCTCCATAACCAAACTATCTCCCCATGTTAACCAAATTGATGTTTCCACCACCACATCCTCTTTTGAACTCAACTCATTCACTCCCCTATCCCTTTGCCATTCTTGTACCACTAACTCACAGCCCTGGATTATATCTACAATTCACTTCCTTTGTCCCTTTGCATGAGCTGCAGAGCACTGGTGGTAGAAATTCAAATATCAGGCTGATCTCATCTAATTCAAATTCATCCTTGCCTGTGTTAACTCTGCCCTCTCCTCTGCCTTGCAAAATTATTTCTCCATTCTTATTGATTCCCATGCCCATTACCCTCATCAGTTATTTCATTCATTCATTCATTCAATTGTATTTATTGACCACTTACTGTGTGCAGAGCACTGTACTAAGTGCTTGGAAAGTACAAGTCGGCAACATATAGAGACGGTCCCTACCCAACAACAGGTTCATAGTCTATAAGGGACTTTCAGATATTTAACTCCCTCCTCAATTCTCTTGCCTGCACACTTCTCTTATCTCTTACCTCTAATGACCTGGCCACGTACTTTATTGAGAAAACAAACCATCAGGCATGATCTCCCTAAAATCTCCCCTGCTCTTTCCAATCCCTCCCTCTTGCCCCACCTTTAATTCTCCCATCTTTCCCAGCATTATTTCAAGAGATCTCTTGCTTCCTCTCAAAATCCACTCCCTCCACTTTATCAAAACAATTGTCAGCTCCCTCCCTTCTTCTGTCCTTGATTGCCATCTTCAACTATGCTTTCAAAAAAACCTAACTCTCCCCTACCATATTTTATCAGTTCTCATTCCATCTCCCTCCTACCCCATGCCCCTCTCAACTCCTAAGGGAACTGTCTTCACCTGCTGACCGTTCCTCCAATTCTCTACCTGATCCAGTCCAGTTTGGCTTCCCCTCCCTTCAATTCACTGAAACTGTTCTCTAAACAGTCAACAATGATCTCCTTCTTGCCAAATCCAATGTCTGCCACTCCAACCTAATCCTCTCAGCTGCCTTGACACTGTCAACTACCCCTTTTCCTGAAAACATTATCTAACCTTGGCTTCACTGACACTGTCGTCTCCTGCTCCGGCTGCTCATTCTCAGTCTTTCAGTCTTTTTCAAGGGCTACTCCTCTGCCCCCCATCCCATAATTATGGGAGTCCCTCAAGGCTCAGTTCTGGGTCCCCTTCTATTCTTCACTACCATAGTTGCAACTACCATCCCTATGCAGATGATTCCCATATCTACATCCCCGGCCCTGATCTCTCTCCTTCTCTGCAATCTCATATTTCCTCCTGCCCTCAGGACACCTCTTCTCATATTCCCACCCAAACCCTATACTCTTCCTACCTTTCCCATCACCATAGATGGCACCACTATCCACCTTGTATCACAGGTCAGTACCCTTAGTACTATCCCCAACATCTCTCTCTCATTCAACCCACATATTCGATCAGTCACCAAATTCTGTCATTTTGACCTTCACAACATCACTAAAATCTGCCCTTTCCTCTCCATCTAAACTGCTATCCTGTTAATCCAAGCCCTTATCCTATCCTGCTTTGATTACTAAGTCAGCCTCTGAGTTGACCTCTCTGCCTCCTGTCTCTCCCCATTTCAGTCCATACTTCACTCTGCTACACAGATCACTTTTCTACAAAATCATTCAGTCCATGTTTTCCCTCTCCTCAAGAATACGCTTGCTCATCCACCTCTGTTTCAAACAGAAACTACTTACAACTGCCTTTCAAGCACTTAATCAGCTTGCCCCCTTCTACTTTACCTCCCTGAGTTTTTTACTACAACCAAACCTATACTCTTCACTCCTCTGACACTCACCTACTTACTGTACCTCAATCTACTCTATCTCACCTCCAACCTCTCATCCAAGTCCTATTTCTCTTTGGAACACCCTCCCTCTTCCTGTCTGACAGATGATCACTCTCCCTACCTTCAAAGCCTTATTAAAAGCATATTTTCTCTCCTAAAATCTATCCCTCACTAAGCCTTTATTTACCTTATACCCTCTCCCTCCTGTGTTGCCCTTCCACGAGGAGAAGCAGCATGGCTCAGTGGAAAGAGCACAGGTTTTGGAGTCAGAGGTCATGGGTTCAAATCCCGGCTCCGCCAATTGTCAGCTGTGTGACTTTGGGCAAGTCGCTTAACTTCTCTGTGCCTCAGTTACCTCATCTGTAAAATGGGGATTAAGACTGTGAGCCCCCTGTGGGACAACCTGATCACCTTGTAACCTCCCCAGTGCTTATAACAGTGCTTTGCACATAGTAAGCACTCAATAAATGTCATTATTATTATTTATACCCTTTGTCCACCCTCAGCCCAAGGGCACACATATCTGTAATTTAAGTATTCATATTAATGTTTTTCTCCCGCTCTAGACAGTAAGCTTACTATGGGCAGGGATTTTTTTTTTTTTTTACCAACTCTGTTACATTGTACTCTCCCAAGTGCTTTATACAGTGCTCTGCACAGAGTAAGTGCTCAATAAATATGATTGATTGAGTGTCCTTTCCTTTGTATGAAGTATGCACTTGCCTGCATATTCCTTAAGCACTTAGATATTCACCCCAGCCCTATTCCAGGTATGAAAATATCCTTAGGCTCTACTACTTCCCCTATCTGTATTTTTAAAAATATTTGCCATTCCCCCATAGACTGTAAGCCCCTTGTGGGCAGGGATCAGATCTACCAACTCCATTTTATTGCACTTTCCCAAGAACTTAATACAGTTCTCTGCTCATAGTATGCACTAAATATATACAATTGAATGATAAGGGTTGAGGATTGGTAAAAACACAACTTCTGTGGCTTGAAATGACCCAAAGTGTGGTAATTAGAGAAAACTTGCTGAAGGACATGGAAATTTAGAAGGGTTTTGAAGATGGAGAGGGCTGAGGTCTGGTACATTTGGTGGGGAGAGGAGTACGATTGAATGAATGAATGAATATAAGGTCAGGAAAACAGTGTGAGTGAATGGTGTAGAGGCTTCTGAGTGGAGGGCAAGGGCTCAGATAGAAAATTAGCTGGAAAATGAGTACAAGATGGGAAGAAGTGAGTGAAGAGAGCCAAGTACATATGGTGGAAAGTTTTGAAGTATTCATTCATTCAATCATATTTATTGGGCACTTACTGTGTGCAGATCACTATACTAAGTGCTTAGAAATTACAATTCGGCAACAGAGACAGTCCCTACCCAACAACAGGCTCACAGTCTAGAATGGGTAGACAGACAACAAAACAAGTAGACAGGTGTCAATACCATCAGAATAGATAAATAGAATTATAGATATATACACAGTAGAGGAAGATAGGCAGGCATCGGAGGTTTCTGAGCAATG
Organism: Tachyglossus aculeatus; assembly: GCF_015852505.1. Lineage (NCBI taxonomy): Eukaryota > Metazoa > Chordata > Mammalia > Monotremata > Tachyglossidae > Tachyglossus > Tachyglossus aculeatus. The sequence continues at coordinate 78,088,495 of NC_052069.1, forward strand.
GACAGATGAACTTGCAGGAAGACATTATAGACATCATTATGGAAGGGCTGAAAAGAGTAGGGAGACCACTAGATTAACCACAGCTTGATCAGTTTTAGGATGTGGGAATCTAGAGTAAGTGGCAGATCCCAGAAATATTTTGGAGGAAGAATTGCCTGGATTTTACTGAATCTGAGAGCTGAAAGACAATGAGGAGTTGAGACTACATCAAGAATTATTAGACCTAGTTTCAGCAGCAAACAAGGTGTTAGAGGGAAGATGGGAGTAAAACAATTGAAGTAGTACATGGAGGAATTTTTGATCATTGGGATCCTGACTCAATCTGCATTTGGTTTCTGTGTTAGAAACCCATTTTAAAACTTTTCAAGATATAGGATTCAAGGTACTTATTTCTAAGTTTACACTTCATTCATTCACTCAATGATTCAATCATATTTATTTAGTGCTTACTGTGTGCAATGCGCTATACTAAGTGCTTGGAAGAGTACAATGTAATAATAAACAGACACATTCCCTGCCCACAATGAGATTTCACTTGGTTCGAGCTTTACAAAACATCCAACTTGACTTCTATGATACTAGCTTCCTTCAGGGAATTGGCCTTGAGGACAAGGCCTGTGACTTTTATGGTACTTTTCCAAGTGCCTAGCTCCATGCTCTGCAAACAGAAAGTGCTCAATAAAGATGACTAAATGAATGAATGAATGAATCCTGTTTCCCTGTCTCAACAAATATATCAGAGGAGGATTGGACAGAACGTACATTTTGAATTATTCCTATTTAATCAAAAAAATCCTCGGTTATGAGGTGCAATAGAAATTCAGTGTATAAAAGAAGATAAAGAACACATCCTAATAGACGGTCTTTGCAGATGTTAATAACTTTCAAGCATTACTACAGCTGCATTTGAAGCACTGACCTATGCAGCATTCATTGGCAATCATTTACACCTCCCTATTTCAGTGTGTGTTTTATGTAAATATTCAAAGTTTACATAGCTTCAGATATTAATGATGTCTATATATCGCCTACACCATAATCTTGGAATTTTATTTTACATACACTGTGGATAATGGACCAAAGAAAAAAAAGCTAAAATATACAAATTGTTTTGTAGAAAAGACATTCCTGGATGGAAACCCCATCCCTAATAGTCAAACTTGATGCACATACTGGTTCTCTGGCATGCCCAAGCTCACAGCCATCTGTTAAGGTGGCAGTGTGCCCACTCTCAAGGAGGTTTGCCAGCATAACTGGATATAGGTGCCATCCAAATGAAAATTTGAGGAGACAGAGAGTAGAATAAGCTATGAACTCTCTTGTAAAAAGTCACTGGTGGCAGGCTTTACTGTATCAAGGGCCCTATATTAATTCATATGGGCTCTATACTTCAAAAAAAAACCTAGTAAAAAAAAAAAAGCTTGATGCTCCAAACCACATGATGTCATTTTAGAAATTTTCTGAGATGAGAAATGTACAATGCACCTTGAGAGACATGGGGCTACTATATTAATAGGAAAGGTATTTACTAAGCATCTATTGAGTGTGATGCACTGTCCTAAGCCTTGGGAAAGTACAGTGGTAGCAAAAGACAGATTCCCTGCACACAAGGAGTTTATGAGTTTATTCACTTTTGACCAGGAGGTTAAACCATTGTCTCCTAACTTTAAATTTTATGTGAGTGAGGTGATCTTTATTTCCCAGAGATCAAGTTTTATTTTCATTAAAAAGAAATACACAGTGGCTCTAAACCCCTCATTTTACAAATTACCTTTGCTGCTCCCTTATAGATCTGATGAAGAAAAAATACAGGAATGTTCTACATAGCCTACTAAGGTTTTGGCTAATAGGCCTGGGGGTTTGGTTCTTAATATTTGATACTTAATAATTCAGTACCTTTCAAACTATGAACAGTTTTATATTTTCCTCATTAAAATTTTGTTCCCTCAGGGAGTGTCAGGAAACACAGAAGTGCCATTGGCTAGTAATCTCATGTTAACTGCTTCATTTCTTACTCTGAACAATCAGTCCACTGAATTTGAACTCCTACTGTGTGCAGAGCCCTGACATATGCACTAAGGAGAATATACCAGTGGTAAAAGATTGATCCCTCAAAGGGCTTACTGTATAATAAATTAACTCTGGGGTTGAGTTTCCACCACTTTGTGGGCAACTGAAAAAATTAAAATTTTAGTTAACATCATTGTTTTTCATAGAATGCTAGACTATATGCCTACTGGACAATCATTAAATGGTCAGGCTATTAAGAGTTATCAATATTCAAAAAGGCATATAAATGGTTTGGAAGTAAAGGCAGTATTGAAAACTCAGCTATGACCAATAAACCAATAGGATGCTTTTATACACTACATATAAAATCCCAAGGGTACTGAGTATTTCTATAACCATTTATGTTGAGATGTGAGTTTGAAACTTTTGGTAAAATGGAGGTGAAAGATAAGGTAAAGTTGAATAGCTAAACATTAAATAACCAATGTTCAGCTTGAAAAGTTTCTTCTTATCAAGATTTTGAAAACAAAAATCAATTATCAATCAATCACTGTGATTTATTGACCACTTTGCACAGAACACTGTACTATGCTTTTGGGACAGTACAGTAGAGTAGGTAGTAGGGGACAGGCATTTTAATTTCAAATTAAAGAAATAAAGTATTAGGGTATATACATAAATTCTGCAGGAGGGTACCAAAGTGCTTAGGAAGATGCTGATTCTTCTGCATTGAACAACCCAGCCTACACATTTCACTGCTCTAATTCCAGCCTTCTCACCATGCCTTGATCTCACTTATCTCTCCACTAACACCTATCCCACATCCTGCCTCTTGCCTGGAACACCCTCTCTCCTCAAATCTGACAGGTAATTACTCTCCCCCCCAACCCTTCATAGCCTTATTGAAGGCACATCTCCTTCAAGAGGCCTTCCATGACTAAGCACACCTTTTTCCTCTTCTCCCACTTCCTCATGCGTCATCCTGACTTGCTCCCTTTGTCTTCCCCCCTCCCAGCCCCAAAGCACTTGTGTACATATCTGTATTTTTTTATATTAATGTCTGTCTCTTCCCCACACCCATACTGTAAGCTCCTTGAGGATGGGGAATGTGTTTGTTCATTGTTTAATCGTACTCTCTCAAGTGCTTAGTACAGTGCTCTGCACATAAGTGCTCAATAAATTTGACTGAATGAATGGTGAAACGGAAGGGAGGGAGAATAGTGTCAGGAAAATCAGGAAAGGCTTCCTGGGAGAGACATGATTTTAGTAGGGATTTAAATAAGGGGAAAGTGTTGCTAATAGTGATTACCCTGAATCCCCATTTGCTTGCCTTAATAATAATAATAATAATAATAATAATAATAATGTTATTTATTAAGCATGTTCTATGTGCCAAACACTGTACTAAGCTCTGGGGTGGATACAAGCAAATTGGGTTGGACACAACTCCTGTCCTGTGTGGGCTCACAATCTCAATCCCCATTTTACAGTTGAGGTAACTGAGACAGAGAGAACTGAAGTGACTTGCCCAAGGTCACACAACAGACAAATGGCGGAGTCAGAATTAGAACCAGTGACCTTCTAACTCCTAGGCCCATGCTCTATCCACTGCATCATCCTGCCTTATCATCATCAAAGTAGCAGCAATAGAGCAATAGAAATGCTTTCTTGTGGTTCCTTTGCCAATATAGCATTAGGTTTTTCCAGCACACCATCTCATTACTCATAAATAACCAACAAACAACGTTATGCACCAGAAACAAATAGAGAGGGCCAATAGGATTGGATAGAATTTGGAATCTATAACATTCCCAAAGGATCAGTAAAAGAGTCTCCTAGGGCCATCTAGTTGGAAACTTGGTCATCTCTTTTCTGGAAACAACTCCTCCAAACCACTTACCCATTTATTCCTTTAATATGTGGCTGGATAATGGCCTCTGAACCTGAAAGACTGCAAGCTCCTTGTGGGAAGGGGACGTGTCTACCAATTGTCTCCCAAGTGCTTATAGTACAGTACTTAGCACATAGTAAGCACTCAATCATTACAACTGATTGACTGAATGACTGTCATTTCCAAATCCATCTACATGCAACCAGAGAGTAGGTTAGGAGCTGGAGAGTTTGTCTCCGATCAAATCTCTCCTCACTGTGAGTTGGGGATTAGGGAGGCACAGTTGGAGAATGTGATAAACAGGGAAGGAAGAATCATTCTCTCTTCTCTGACAAGAAAAGAGTTTTCATGCAAGAAGTGCCTCAATCATATCCAGTATAAGAGTATACAGCTCAGAAGTTTCATTCTGAGGGCAGACTGGGGTTGCTGCTCATAATTGGGATGTCTCCCAGGCACCTGATGTCCTCTATCATGCTTGTAAAGCTGTTTTCCTACAGCAAGGGCTGGTGATGCTTGTAAAGCTGTTTTCCTACAGCAAGGGCTGGTGCTGCTTGGAAAGTCTAAGGAGGATGCTTTTCCACGACTGTGGTCCTAAGGGGCAGTTCTGTCGTGGATGGGGAGAGGGGACCATCTAGGGCACCAGAGATGTTGGCACTCTGACAAAGGAAGACTAAGATACCAAATTATTGGAGGTCATCAGGGAGTCAGATATAACCATAACACACACATAGAGTATATGTGAACCTCACAAGAAGCAGCATAGCCTAGTGGAAAGAGAACAGGCCTGGAAGTCAGAGGACCTGGGTTTTAATCCCAGCTCCACCACTTGTCTGCTGTGTAACCTTGAGCAAGTCACTTAACTTCTCCGTGCTTCAGTTACCTCATATGTAAAATGGGGATTAAGACTGCTGAACCCCATACTTCCCAAGCACTTAGTACAGTGTTTCGCACACAGCAAGTGCTCAATAAATACGATTGAATGAATGAATGAATGTAAGACATGGAATACGTTCAACCTGATTATCTTGTATTTACCCCAGTGCTTTAAAAATAACATTAATAAAAACAAAAACAGGGTTCCTGTTTTGTTTTGGCCTCTTCCCAATTATCTTGATTTCTGGGTTGTTCTGCCATTTCTCTAGCAAGGATTTACCCCCACAAAGGCTAGAAAGAAAGCAATTTTTTTTTTGGCAGCTGATGGGCTAAAATGTAGAATAAACAACAAGCAAAATGCAGTTGGTTCCATCACATAAAACTGCATCGTGAAACTCCCTCCTCCCCCTCCCCCCAAAACAAGAATTTACATATATCCACACAACTCATTTGTGGCCAAAGGCACAACCAAAGCAAAAGAGTTAGAAGAAATGGCAGATGCTGGTAAAGTTTACCCATACGTGAATAAGAACTATCATTAGAATCCCAGATTCTGAACTGACCAGTTGTCAGGCCTCATAATAGGAACAGATTTCAACTAATCCAAGAATATATTAGGTATAAATTTAACCAGGTACAGGTTAGAACCTATAACCAGATATACTAGAATTTACTAGAACCTCGTAAATTCTTGTGTAGTCTGGCTAAACTCTATCTTGACCCAGATTAAAAATTATACAAAATGTTTGCAAGAGGGACTGTCAGAATCCAAACTTAAGTATCTCTTTCCTTCCTTAGAAGCATGTTCTCCAAAGTCTCCAGAACTAAGCTGTGATTCTGTTTTTTTCGGGGTATTGAAGTAACCTTCATTCAAATTTTAATGTTATCTCCCTGAACCACATTTCAATTTGGCCATGAAAATTCACATGTGCCAATGACTTTTCTAATAATAATTGTGCTATTTGTTAAGCACTTACTGTGTGTCAAGCACTGTACTAAGTATTGGGGTAGGTACTAGATACTTAACTTTCACAAGATCCCCATCTTACCTGGGGCCCACAGTCTTAATTCTCATTTTACAGGTGAGGTAACCAACAGGCAGAGACATAATATGACTTGCCCAAGGCCACACAGCACACAGAAGTGGTGTAGGCGGAATTAGAACCCAGGTCCTCTGACTCTCAATCCCATACCCAGGCCATGCTGCTTCTATTTTCTGCTTCTCTTTAGTTGGTAAGCAGCTCAGGATTTGAATATAGAATTATACCTAGATGGATAGAGGAAGGAAGATTGAAGTGCTTCTAGTGAATTAGAATTATACTTCAAGAACAATGAGCTATCACCCTAAATTCTCTGCAGTGTAAGATTCTAACTGTCCTTTTAAAAAAAAATGCCAGCCTCCTATTTTAAGAAATGAATGATATGGTAATGGATGGTACATTTATATTAAATTTTACAGTCATAAATATACATTTCACAGTCCTGGATTTTAATAGGCACAGTAGCCCAGTTTTATTAAAGTTCACCCAGGGCAAATTGTTACAGTAAAATGGAAGACTGATATAATGCATCTTGAATGCATTACAATATCTTCCATCTACTGACCTTTCTATCTTTCAATAAATTTGGATTTCCACTTGTGTGTTTTTGACCTAGTAAATCCTAGTGTCTGTTCAGAGTCCAGTCAGAGCTCTCCAAGTCAAGTAGTATTAATTGGGGACACCACTGCTGGCTCACTCAGTCTGTCAGTCAATCATATTTATTGAGTACTTAATGTGTGCAGAACACTGTACTAAGCGCTTGGGAAAGCATAATGTAATTCAATGGGCACATTCCTAGCCAGTTCTTCCAACACAATGGGGCCAAAGCAACCAAACAATCAAAACCATTTACGAGCACTTGCTGAGTTCTCTAGACACCATACCAAATTCTCAATTGAGTTCAACAGTAGAAAGACTCACGGTCCTCAGGGCTTAGAGTTGTATATCCATAATTTTTTTAGAGTCATGTCTCTCTTCCCATCTAGGCTGTATGCCCCTTTTGGGAAGGGGATGTGTCTACTACCTCTGTTATATTGTCCTCTCTCAAGCATTTAGTACAGTGCTCTGCACGTAGTAAGCGCTCAATAAATGGGATCGATTGATTTACCGATTACTGTTTAATGGGGGAGTTAGGCAAAATGATTTACAGATGGTGAAAGCAAAAACAAGAACAAGGTTAAAGCAGGATGGAGGAAGATATTACAATTGCTGAATATCTGAACATACAAATATAGAAATAATATATCTAAATACATTTATGACTAGATAGATATAGATACATTATCTACATTTAGATACATTATCTGTCTATACAAGATAATAGTTGCCACACTATCCCTCAGGTGGCTGACTCTCCTTAAGCACTTACATCTTCCCTTTGTTCTAGAACCTAAAGCTGGAGGGTGGGAGCAGAGAGCCAAAAAGGCTACCTTCTTGTTTGCCTTCCTTCATTACACACTTGGCCTGCTCCTTGAACATCCCTGGCAGTCAGACAAGAAGGAAACAGCAAGTGTTAGTATGTATATATTAGTTCATGAATATGAGCAAAGAGAAAAATGAAATAAAATGGTTTTAAATGAATCACATACAGTACCCTCCACAAGTGTTCCACCAACTCGTTTTGAATTCCACCATTTTGATCTATACTTCAATGCAGATTTTAGACTAGAATGCCAATAAAATGTTCAGTAGGTTTTTAATGCCTTTTCTCCATTCTTAATTGTAAAGACAGACAGCTTCAAAATTGTTGTAACTATGAGATGCTGAAATGCTGATTCCTTATTCATTGAGGGCATGACAGAACTTTTTTATAGTCTTATACATGGATTAGATTATTTATTTTTAACAAAGCATTGGTTTATATTAAACCCATTTCAGTCATTGCAAAGTTGTCTATCTTTCACTTTGTAGTACAATATATATTCAAAGTTATTAGCCTGTAAGAAAGTTGAAAATGAAATGTCCTTTGACCTAAACATAAATGGATTTCTGTTATTAGTATTCTCTCAGGAATCAATTTTAAAAGTTATAACATAATAAAATATTGTTGGACTCTATTTTCCTATTGCTTCTATTTTATTAGGGTGCATGAAATATGCATTTATTGGCTATCATATTACTAGAAGTAAAATATACTGGGTACTTAAACATTCTGTCACTTTGTATTAGCTGTAAATTATCGACTAGTATAAACCCTAATTTCATTTGTCACATTCTGTTGCATTGCTGCTCTTCCTTGTTCTCATTCTGTCATTCTGGCAGGCCCACTCTGCCCCAGGTATCACAGCATTGCCATCTGCACCCGACATCTGTCTCTCTATTGATCACACAGGCTTAGCACTTGATCAAACAGAGCACAACAGAATACATCTCTTTTTGCAATACTGCCAATGCCAACTGCTGCATGAAATCGACTACAAAAGCATTCTTTTCCTGAGTTTTCCAGCCACACTGGAGTTATTCCTCTTTGCCATAAGTCTCTGAGCTATTTTATTTCTTATGCTAATACTAACTGCCTAGGAATCAAAAATAATTGCTTGACGTCCTTGGACTGGCCAATTTTTACACACAGGAAGGAGACAATTTTTGCATGACATTTGAATTGGAGAATACGCCAAGCCAGAAATGCAAACCTTTTTAACCAGATGACAATTTGTGAGATGAGCCTGATGGGGTGGGAGTGGCTGAGCCAAGTGAAAGGTACGACACATAATGTCTTCACAGAATATTCTAGGTCAAGAGAATCCTGCACAGTAGCAGAAGCCAGGACTCATTGGCGAAGGCAGTAAAAAAGATTGTTCCTATACTTCTCTGAAAGCCATCACTTCTTTTAGGGTAAACACAAAAAGGTTACACTACCTAGGGAAAATAGAGCTCCAGATAAGTAAATATAGGATCCAAACAGGGATTTGGATGTTAATGACCTACAATTTTTTTTCCATGGGCAGCCTCAAAGATAAACCACTGAATCACTAGCCAAGTCCTCATTATGGTCAGCTGCAGAGAAGACAGTCACTAAGGTAGTCATATAGGATTCTATGTAATGCTTTGAACATACATGCCAAGATTTAGCAGCAACAGCCAACACAATGGCAAAAAAGACCACAGAGATATATTTGAGGGGAGAAAAAAACAGACCATTGGCATTTTAGCCTTAGAGGAATTCACAATAATGGGAGATGGTTATTTTTGCTCTCATATTTTCATTGTTTCCAAAGTGAGGCAAATTGTTTCCTGGACAAATATTTCACATTTATCATATATCTATGTTTATAAATCCTTAAAATTTGAAGACAAAAAGCCATATTATGTTTTAAAATTATTTGTGATAATACAGCTATGTCACATATTTTATTCATGCCATTACATATTACATCTAGAAAAAGCAGCTTCAGTGTTACAAATGATCAGTTTTTTTGCTTTAGCTAGGAAGAGGACTGTTATAAGATTAGTGGCCCCCGTTTCCATAGGCAGTATTAGTTAAAACATCAGAATAACAGAGAAATCTAGTAATGTATTATTCATAAGATTTTCATAGCCAAATACATTAGAGTATATAGATGTACCAACAAATTAATATTTTAGAGCTAATTGAAATTGTTCTTCCTATAAAGATTAAGCTTCTTCCTCCCTACACACTTCAGTCATTAAAATAACACTTTAATGCCTTGTCTAAATTATGCCTCACATTTATGCAAAGCTATATTAAAGCATTCAAATGACCAGTTTTTTTGTAATGCATCCTATATGATCAGACACTGGGTCAAAACTGGTCAGTGCATATGAAGTGGTATCAAGTGTAAGCTAATTAAAACATATTCTCCATAAAACTTTAGAAAAAAGAGGCTAATAATCATCAGAAGGTATTCTGAAAATGACATTTCTCAAAGGCTTGAAGTATATTTATGTTCACTGCATTTTTGGAGTAAAGAATTCAAAAGAGTCACGGTACTTCAAGTGCAATCTACCTTACTTGTGTAACTGGTCAATTTCTTTATGCTTCGTGTCTTCCCAATTTTTTCACAAATTAGAAAAATTGTCATTCCCCACATTTTGATGCAACTTGCTGTTCCATTAGAGCTTACAAATTATCTCTATATATGCTATATACTCTAATGTTTTGGCTACAAAAATCTTATAATACATGGCTAGATTTTCATGTAATTATGATGTTTTAATTAATATTGTTTAAGGAAACAGGCAAAATAGGAAGTATGGCTACGGTTCTCCCAAACACGGTCTACTCAGTCTCTTTATGCTGCTGCAGAATAAAAATTTCCTCCCATCACTTAAACTAAGGAAATTATAGGCATATTAGATCTTGCCACCCATGATACAGAAAATATGTTTGGAGTAGCTGCTTAAGCCACCAGGGACCACTTTGCAACATTCTTCTACTGAATTAATCTGAACCAGTTACAGATTTATTATTTTTACAGTTGGCCCTTTATGCCGACACCAATTCATATATCGAACCTGCAGTTTACCAAAAAAGGTTTTCTGTTTGAAGGAACTTTTGCTTGTAAAGTTAGATTTTATAAGATCTCAATAATTAGATCTGATGAAGATTTATCATTCCAGGCCATCCAACTAAGAGGAAGTATTACACCTATAAATACTTGATGGCAGTGCCAGATCAGGTGTTGCAGTTATGCGGGGCCTCTGTTTCCCTCACAGGCATTTTTAAAATTTAAGGAAGAGGTCAGATCTTTAGTGTCAGGGCTGCAGGAACCAAGGGCTTTGATTAGAGCCCTAGGTCTATACAACCCTGAAAAGAGAGGTGGCAAGATTCATTTATCCCATCTTCCCAAAATTAGAATATTAGGATACCTACAAATAAGGAAATTTGCAATTGAAATATTTTGGCTCTCATGAATCCTTTATTCTAATACCAAAATTAGGGGTGGCATGAGTGCTGAGGAGCAGCAGACAAAGGCAAGAACAAGAACAGAACTTTACCTAACAAAGATTAACCTTGGCAGCCCATTTGGTTGGAAATTTGAGTTTGTAATCAGACCTCCGGGGGACACCTGCAGGGATAGCAGTTGGTCATTTGGCACCTCAGTGTGTCCCATGAACTAGGCAGAAAAAGTATCCATCTTGAAAAATCAGAAGTGGTCTACAAACACCTTTTTCTTTCTTCAGCCTTCCTTCTGTTTGTTTTCTCTACTTTGGATAGAAGGAGAGTAGGGCTCATGCCAGGCTTTATTTTCCCCTTCCCCTTGGTATCATTAAAAATAGTTGAGTAGTATTAGCAAATGGAAAGTAATACTTAATGGTCAAATTCAAAATTAAACAATCCCTGCAAAGAATCCTTAATCTAGTGTGTGGACTCGTACAGCTTTCAGTGAGCTCTGGCAGAGACATTGCAGCAAAAACAAATCCAAACATAACCAATTCTACTTCATCCTAAAGGCTTAACTATCTGAGAAGCACCCAGAAGACTTCACAAAAAGGAATCACAACATACTTGTCGGTTCAGATTCTCAAAGCTGACACTCTGACCCTAGAGCCTCTTCCACAGAAACGACACACTATGCTATGAATAATGTGAAATCTTTTCATTTTGTGAGAGAAATATGTTTCAAAACTTTTTAGTAGTATGTAAAATTAACAGTACTAAGTATAGTAACATAAAGAACTATTAGGTGTACAAGATTTTCATTGATAAACTGCTAATGGTATTAGAAATAAAAGTACATAAATGATGGTCACTAATGAAATCTAAAAACCCTATAATAACAAACTCTCAGTGTGGCTACCTACCGATGCACATCAAAATGACCTATGTTACTTAGTATTAGGATGAAGTAACTAAACAGGATGAATGGAACTAGGTTTACAACACTTACAAAGTAGATATTCATACTAAAGATGTTTTGTAATTGTGTCTAGGTCTAAACTTGAAAAAGAGTCAGATCCCCAGAATACAGAGAAGCAGTGTGGCTCCGTGGAAAGAGCACGGGCTTGGGAGTCAGAGGTCGTGGGTTCTAATCCTGCCTCCACCACTTGTCTGCTGTTTGACTTTGAGCAAGTCAATTAACTTCTCTGTGCCTCAGTTACCTCATCTGTAAAATGGGGATTAAGATTGTGAGCCCCATGTGGGACAGACTGATTATCTTGTATCTACCCCAGTGCTTGGCACATAGCAAGTGCTTAACAAATACCACCATTATTATCTTTCCTGATTCATTAATTCCTGGTGTAATATTTTCTTAGGTCTGAATTTTCCTGGCAATTTCCTAAAATAAACCTAGCCTCATATGGATGGTTGGCAAAGGGAAATTATGTTTCCCAGATCTGCATTAACAAAGAGAAGAGCAGAATTAAGTGTAGACAACAAAAAGCACCTTTTTCACCTCAATTATCCCAATACTTTTGTGAATATATTCGTGAATGTATATATATATTTACAAATATATATTCATATATATATTTGTGAATGTGAATATATACATTTATTTATGGGGGAGTGGAAGAACATAGCTAGGATTATTAAGATAGTCACTTCTAATCTTTGCTAAAGAACCTGTCATCAATCCTATATGACTATACAGTAGTTTTAAATGCATTTATTTCTGGGCAAATTCGTTGAATAAATGCAGCTTTATTAAGTAAAATTTTTGAAACTAAAAGTAATATTCAGTGGAAAAAAATTCTGAGATGGAATTTTGTCCTAGTACAAGTCTTTTCTATGCACTTAAACCAGCATCTTCGACAGGCATAAAAAAAAAAGAATAACCAGTGGGTCCGGGTGGAGGGAAACATTTTCCAAGTACATTTAATTCTCCCATTTCTTTTCACATGGATATTTTTTCTGAAGCTTAATAGTGCAGATGAGCTAAGGTAAGGATACAATTTTCACTGTGTTTTCTTTGGTCCCCACTCTTTAAGTGTCAAAAGTCAGATTTTCATGATTTATATTCCACTGAGGAATTTAAACCTCTGATCTCTGGTAACAGGAATTAAATTCCTCATGTTTTCTTGTTAATAATCACAGTGAGGTAGGATTAAGAGAACCTGTCTGACAAGAAAATAAGGCTGATTTTAGTTAGTCCAGCACACCTTTTCTATGCATTCTTAAGAATTCTTCTCAAAGCAGAACATCCATTCTTTATCTGAACTTGGTCTCTTAGGATGTTTAGTGCTCAGGTGTGTAAAAGAGCCACCAGGATCCACAGAAGTAAGATTGATTAATGAAACCCCAAAATGCCTATTTGAGTCCCAAGGAAAAACATTCTACATTTTTGTCATTATACTGGGATAAAATTCCACTTGACCAATTTGTAAAACTGAATATTAAAAAATGATGGTTTGCATTTGGATTAAATTATGAAGCAGATCTTTACTGTGTTTGGTGCTAGAGACTCTCTATATAAATGGAGTTTTTGACACTCACGTTTAGGGATGGTAGGAACATACACATATAAATAATCTGAAGGGAAGGATATAACTAATGTTTGCACATATCCACAGAGCTTAGATCAAAGGGGGTAATTAAAACACAACACACATCCAGCACTCTGCTGTTGAAATCATCTCTAAATACAAAAGGCCTGGGCTCAAATTTAATTGTTAATTGTTAAGATTCAATAAGATAGTGAATGAATAAAATTTTAAATCGCAAGTCAAAAATTACTGAGAATGTGATGTGTTGACAAGGAACCCCCCCCAAAAATATGGCTGTGGTCAGACTTTAATATATGCAAATAGTCACCGTGCATAACCAACTGTTTTTTGCTTATGACAAAGAAGTAAATAATCCATTGATCTGGCAGTGGGGCACCTGCTTTTGCAACCAGCTCTGCATCAGTAGTCCCTGAACCCTCATTATTTTTCCTCAATTAAAGTTCATCATCTCCTGAAGTCTGTGAGGAGCAGATGTACAACTGCTCTTGACGACAAAAACATAGAAGAAGCCCAAATTTGGAAAACTACTGTCATGTCTATAAACCCAGAATCACATCATTTGTTGTGGATAAGAAGCACTACAAACAATATTTCTCTTTTATAGCTGTTAAGCAGGCACATTATGGAAAAGAATACTAGAGCTCAAAAACTGTCATATGAGCCTGCATTATGAATATGGTAATGCATGTTTTATTATTCAAATAATGACTAGTGAAATTCAAAAAAAAATCTGTGGATTACAATGTGAAAATTCTGACAAATTTAGCCTACCTTAGATTACCTTGGAAATATGGGCAAAACCAAGCCAGAAGCAATAATCTTTAGAGAACCTAAAAATAGAACACTGAATGCATTACAAGAATTTGAATTAAAATGGTGCTTTCTAAATTTTCATCTTAGGTATGATATCGTTTCTTTTGCATGTACTTTGTGCTCAAAAGCACTGATCACAATGGCAGAACTTCTTGAAAAGGCAGCAAGGACCTAGTTTCAAAATTAACCACGGACACCAAGAGGCCCTGGAAACATTCTCAATCTTTCAACCTAAAATCAGATGACACAACATCTTCTGCTTAAACATTCACATTGAAAAGTTTCCTTTGCTCATAAACCTTGTATTTAATAAGAGGAGGAAGGAGAGAAAGAAGGAAGATATTTCATTTTGCTTTATTTCAATTTTCCACCTCGGTAATTGAAAAACACATGGTAAGTTGAAGTTCCTTTACTGCACTTGCCAGTCCTTTTCCTTAGCATAATTCTGCCTTCACAGTATGTGCTCCTTAGACTGCAGCAGATTGCAAGTCTTTAGGTCAGAGTATGTGCTTGAAGCATCAGTGGCTACACCTGTCATTTTAGCTTTCCTACGAAGAATGTGTTATTGTTTAATGCTGCAACATGCATTTCCTAGAATGTGACTTTAAGGTTTTGCCATTTCCATGGAAAATACATTATTGAAAAATTACTGTTATTGGAAAAAATATTTTTCCTAGCCTCTAATACAGTTACTTTAATTTAATTGTTTACCATACATATACATTTTATTGGACATCCAGATGTCTGTAATCAATTTTGATTTTTCTACAGAAATGCATATAGCTAGAAAAGTACGATGTATTGGGTTTTCACTTTTGAGCAGACATTTTGATAGAAATGTTTACTTTCTGCATCGTGTGATTATTAGTAAAGCGCAATAGGGGAATCAATGTGACCTACTGTAAATAGCACAGGCCTGGGAGTCCTAGGACTAGGCTCTAATCCTAGCTCTGCCTTTTGTCTGCTGTGTGACCATGGACAAGTTACTTCTGTTACCTCATTCTTAAAATGGAGATGAACACCATGAGCCCCATATGGCACATAGACTGTGTCGGGCATGATTATCTTCTACCTACCTCAGTGCTTAGTACAATGCCTGGAACCTAGTAAGCACTGAACAAATACCATAAAAATATATTTTTATATGAGAAGCAGAGTGGCTCAGTGGAAAGAGCATGGGCTTTGGAGTCAGAGGTCATGGGTTCAAATCCCAGCTCCGCCAGTTGTCAGCTGTGTGACTTTGGGCAAGTCACTTCACTTCTCTGGGCCTCAGTTACCTCACCTGTAAAATGGGGATTAAGACTGTGAGCCCCCTTTGAGTCAACCTGATCACCTTGTAACCTCCCCAGTGCTTAGAACAGTGCTTTGCACAAAGTAAGCACTTAATAAATGCCATTATTATTATTATTATTATTATATTTTCCATTTTGACCTTTCATGAACAATTCCTTCTTCCTTCTTTCTTCTACTTCACAAATACTCTGCAGACAGCCCAGATCATTATCCCTGGTGTGACTCAGTCCAAACTATTCATGAGGTTGATGAGAACTTGACAAGTGATGATGCCTTGTCCTTTCTCATAACTGTAGACAGCAACACCATCCTGCCTGTCTCAGAAGCCTGTAACCTTGGCATTATTTTCGCCTCATCTCTCTTTCAACTCACATATTCAATCTGTCACCAAATCCATTCGGTTCAACCTTCCCAACATTGCTAAAATCCACCCTTTCCTCTCCAACCAAACTACTACCACATAAATCCAAACACTTATCCTAGCCCACCTTGATTACTTACATTAGCCTCCTTGCTTACCTGCCTGCTTCCTGTTTCTCCCCACTGCAATCTATAGCTTACTCTACTGCCCAGATCATTTTTCTACAAAAGTGTTCAGTCCACATTTCCCCACTACTCAACAACCTCCAGTTGTTGCCCATACAACTCCACATCAATTGGAAATGCCTTACCATTGGCTTAAAAGCACTCAATTACCTAGCCCCGTCTACCTTATCTCTTTGATTTCCTACTACTACCCAGTCTGCTAACCTACTCCCTGTACCTGGATCGTGTCTATCTCACTGCCAATCCCTCACCCACATTCTCTCTCTGACCTAGAACTCCCTCACCCCTTCATATTCAGCTGAGATCACTCTCTCCACCTTCAAAGCCAAAGCCTTATTAAAAGCATGTCTCCTCCAAGAGGCTTTCTCCGACTCAGCCCCTCATTTCCCCTACTCCTTCTTCCTTCTGCATCACCCTTGCCCTTGGATTTGCACCCTGTATTCCCCCTACCAACGGCCCCAGAACAACTTGGCTTAGTAGAAAGAGCATGGGCTTGGGAGTCAGAGGACATGGGTTCTAATCCCAGCTCCACCACTTGTCTGCTGTGTGACTTTGAGCATGTCACTTAACTTCTCTGTGTCTCAGTTACCTCATCTGTAAAATGGGGATTTAAGATTGTGAGCCACATGTGGGACAACCTGATTACCTTGTATCTACCCCATTACTTAGAACAGTGCTTGGCACATTGTAAGCACTTAACAAATACCAGTATTATTATTATTATTATTATTATTATTATTATGTACATATGTAATTTACTTACCCATATTAATGTCGGTCTCACCCTCTAGATTGTAAACTAGTTTTGGCCAGGAAACATGTACACCAACTCCTTTATATTGTACTCTCCTAATCGCTCAATAAATACAAATGATTGATTGAGTCCAATTTTTCAGTATGGTATCTACAGGTGCACCTGGTTAGGAACTTTGGTGCATTAACTCTCTCTTTCAAATATGGGTCTGTTTAGCACATTGTTACACTGAATGTTCAATTCAGGAAATAAATACATGAGGTAATATCCAGGAGATGTCAAAATGCTAATGTTCTCCCCAAACTGTCTATCCTACCCCCAGAGATAACTTTGAGCCATCAAAGAATCAGTTCAAAGGGAGTATTTTGAGGAAGCAGAAAACAATTTAAAATAATTGTTTCATGTGGGATACATATTTTAAAGAATGACCTCTTGAGACAGTATGACATTGTAAAAAGAGCACAGGACTGGAACTTAGGAAACAGCTCTGCCACTGTTTTAATAATAATAATGGTGATACCACTAAAATGCACAAGAGGGTGTGGGAAGGCAGGTAGGAGGGGATTTTATATTCCAAGAGTTTTCAAATGCAATGAGGAAGGCCCAAAACCATTTAACTGCTCTCATTCCCTCAGGGGTAGGTCTGAACCTTCCTAAATGTCTTATTTGTTATACTCAGCCTTGTGAGTCTAGCTCTGTATTAGTCTATCATGTAATAATAACAATAATTGTGGTATTCGCTAAGCACTTAATATGTACCACACACTGTATGAAGCACTGGAGTGGATACCAGCAAATCGGGTTGGACACAGTCCCTGTTCTACATGGGGCTCACAGTCTTAATCCACAGTTTACAGGTGAGGTAACTGAGGCACAAAAAAGTTAAGTAACTTGCCTAAGGCCACAAAGCAGACATGTGGCAGAGCCAGGTTTAAAACTCATGACCTTCTGACTCCCTGGCTTGTCCTCTATCAACTACAATTGATGTTTTTCTATATATAATAATAATAATGGTACATGTTAAAGACTTACTATGTACCAAGCACTGTTCTAAGTGCAGGGGTAGAAAAGGGCCTGTAATGACTTAAAGAAACAACCCGACTCAATGACTTTCTCAGTATCAGTAGCCACAGCTGTTTGTGCCCTCTATTAGAAAATAAGTCTATGTTTTGACAAACTTGCCACTTAAAAAGTATGTTATGTTTATATAGGAGTTTATACATTCAATGTATGTCTGAGGTGGTGCTCCATATCTATGTGTATATTATGGATGGTAAAATCCCTAATCTCTGTGGCATTCCAATAACATTCATTCATTCATTCAGTCATATTTATTGAGTGCTTACTGTGTGCAGAGCACTGTACTAACTGCTTGGGAAGTACAAGTTGGCAACATATAGAGATGGTCCCTACCCAACAGCGGGCTCACAGTCTAGAAGGGGGAGACAGATAATAAAACAAAAACAAAATAAAATAAAGATAATGAATATGTACAAGTAAAATAGAGTAATAAATAAGTGCAAACATATATACATAGATACATATATACAGGTGCTGTGGGGAGGGGAAGGAGGTAAGAAGGGGGGGATGGGGAGGGGGATGAGGGGGAGAAGAAGGAGGGGGCTCACTGAACCAGAGAGAATTCCTTAGTATGCATGAAACCTCAAAATATACTTTAATTCTTAAATGCACTGACATCTATTTATAATGCCCCAAATTTAGGGTTTTTTTCTGAAAGAAGTTTTTTTTTTTCTTTTTAAACCATGAGCCAAAGCTATGCAATATGCCCCCCCCCATACCCCCTGAGGCAGGTCATTTCCTACACAAAAATTCCAAATGACTTGAAAGACATCATGAAGGAGATTCATTGAAGATTATCTAGGCACAAGATACAGCAGAAATATGAATTAAGAAGTAGCAAATTAGAATTTTTGATGCCACATTAGAGGCTGGGCTTACATTAGGGATGCATATTACTGTGATCATTTCTAAACTGAGAAGCCTTCATTTCTCCAAATAATATCTTTTTTCCAATACTATTCAAAATGTTCACAATTCATACTTTCACTATATTGAAAGGCCCTGGTGTTAACAATGTTTTCATGCAACATATAGGATATTTTAGAATGTCTACCTACCTAGATCACCCATCCCTGAATAGGCATTTCAGATACCCACCTCCAGAAATAGGTGCCATAGATACTCCTGTGGAACTTAACACTTTGAGAAGAATCTTTTTCTGCCCTTTGGCATCTCCTAGTCTTTGATTTGGCTCATATATATGTAAAATATATGTGCAAAATATCATTTTCAGGACACCAGACTCATCACTGCTCTTCATCTTAGATCCCAATGTAACCTTCCCTGATTTTTGTTTACTGTCACAAAGGAGGAAAACTAAAATGAGTCAACAGGGAATCAATCAAGCAATGGAATTTACTGAATACTTACTCTGTGCTCAAACTACTTGGGAGAGCACAATACAAGAGAGGTGGTAGAAAAGATCCCTGCCCTGGAGGATTTTATAATCTAGTGGTCAATGCCTTGGATCAATCAATCAATCATTTATTGAACATGTGGTGCATGCAGAGCACTGTATTATGCATTTGGGAAAAATGATATAATAGAATTGGTACACTAATAATACTAATACTACTACTAATAATAGTACATGTTAAAGACTTACTATGTGCCAAGCACTGTTCCAAGTGCAAGGGTAGATATAAATTAATCAGGGTGGACACAGTTCCTCTCCCACATGGGGTTCATACTCTTAATCCCTGTTTTCCAGATGTAGTAATTGAGGCACAGAGAAGTGAAGTGACTTGCCCAAGGTCACACATCAGGCATGTGACAGAGCTAGGATGAGAACCCAGGTCATTCTGACTCCCAGGCCTGTGCTCTATTCACTGAACTACCATGTCCACAGTGTACAGGGGAAGACAGACATTAAAACAAATGGATGCCCATGGCACAGATCCTGTGAGAGACTCTCCTCTCTTGTTCATTTAATCAATCAGTGTTATTTATTGAGCACTTATTCATTCATTCAATTGTATTTATTGAGCACTTTCTTTGTGCAGAGCACTGTTACTAAGTACTTGGGGGAGTACATTATAACAATAACCTGACACATTTCCTGCCCAGAATGAGCTTACAGTCTGAGCACTGTACTAAATGTTTGGGAGCGTACAACACAATAGACTTGGTAGATGTGGTCCCTGCCCAAATATTTCACAGTGATTTAACAGACTGGAGAATTTACATTGTTATCCCGCTAATAACTGTGTCTTTCTAGGATGAAATTTTAAAGTGCCTTTGAAAATGGAATGATTTCTTTTTACTACCTCTCAAAGCTAGATCTCTTGCTAAGTCAATGCATCATACATTATCGCTTAAAATGGAAAACAGTCACGTGACTACAACAGCTGCAAAAGATTGGGTTGTCCATACTTGAGACCATCCAGATCCTCAAAATTACTTCAAAGAAGTGAAAACCTAAATCATTTTTTCACTGAACTTGTAATTGGAAAAGACCAATTCATTAGAGCGAGTCCATTCCTCTGCCAGAAGAGGAGAAATAGATTAAGAAACACCAATTTACCTTTCAAGATATTAGGAAAGCCCCCCCCCCCCACCACCGCCAAAAATTTCTTCTTGCTAAAAAGCAAAAGGCGATTCCCCTTCTTAAGGTTCTTCTCTATAAATACAAGAGAGTGTGAGTCTATAAATGATTCTAGCAAGGCTTTAATAGTGCTTAATAAATCTAGATTGCATATTAAAGAATACATTGACATTCTAAACCTTAGCATAATATTTAATTAACAAAACCGATGCTGCTTCCTCTACTTTGATCTCAAAATTATTGAGCTTGCTCCCATGACTTTTGCACAATGAAAAAGGATGTTTTCAACTGCTCAACATGTGCCTGTGATATACATACCGTGTTATATGCAGACAAAACAGGTAAATAACAAAGATCATAAATCAGGTCATTTTCTTAAGAATGGTGACGTCTGCTCTTTGAGAAATGCTCTTTTTCTTCATTACTTGTTGTAGCTTTCTGTTCTTACTAGCCAAATAGATTCAGTGCAATCTGAAGAGTATGTGGTTGGAACGTCATTTGGAAGTTTTTAATAAGAACATCATTCAAGCAAAAAGATACTGTGTTTCTACATAATGATCAGCCCTGAATAACATCCTTGCCCTAAAAGACTTATTAATACCCCTGCAAGTGAGGGTTAGTTCAATTGAAGTACACTACGCAAATTGGTGGGCACTCACCCGTATAGAATTTGCTAAACGAGCCCAATCCTAAAATATTCCCCGTAATACATTATTTTAATCATCCATTTCATCAAATACAAACTGTGAGAAACTGATGAAGTGAGACATGGAAACTAAATCGATTTCTTTTAAGGAAGAACCTGACCCCATGTTTTAACCCATTTGTGACTCTGCAGAGTTAATGCAGGTTGGGAGATTTAAAGAAGGTTTCAGCAATCCTTTCCTTTTCACTAACATTACCCCACTAGTATATTTAACATGGACATTTACATGCTTTGCATTTAGAGTGCCTCTGAAATCCAAGCACCAAGCCTGCACATTTCAGCTACACCATCAGATGTAATGAGTTATGGTACTATCGGTATGTTGATAAGCTATAGCCCAAAGAAGAACAAGAAGGAAGTATAAAAAATATGGCCAGAGGATGGGATAAAATTATCAGCGAGTGTGTTTTCCTGTTTGGTTTTAATCTACATTTAATTAAATTCTTATCTTCTGTGTACTTATGGTCGCATTTGAATGGCGAGGCTGCATTCATTATGAATGGTAAAACTTAACTCAGAGAACACTGAATGTGGCTTCCTTAAAAAAGGAAGACAAAAAAATGCCATCTTATTCTTTACACTTAAGACTTATTAAAGGGACTAACTTCCTCTTGGGTCAAGTGCTGAAGCACTTAACCTTGGGTTAACTGATTTGGAAAGTTGGGCTTAAATAATTCCCCCATGTCCAATTTGGAAACATTATCACAAATCATCTATTTTGAATCAAACTAACAATGGAAAAGAATATTGAATTGAAGAAATATCTTCCAAAAATAGGCAACAGAAAGTTTATATCAATGTGAACTATACATATTTTTATATTACTTATTACCTGAATCTAATAAGTAAGGAAAATATGTCTTGCAATGTATATATGTATATATATATATGTCATATATCTTATACTTTCTGCTACTTGCTTTAGAGAATAGTGAATATTTCAGAAAAATACCATCACCTGTGCTTCTACAGAAATCCTGCCAATATGATTCCTTTGTATATCTGTCTACGCTTTGCAAAGACCAAAGTGAAAAATGATATGGGGGTAAACAGAGCAAATTTTACATGGTGGCAAGTATGCCATTTGACGGAGCAGGAGCATTAGCAATACAATTCACAAACTGGATCCATAGAAACAAAATAAAATGGGGAGTTGCAACATGCATTTAAATTATCCAAGCAAAAATGCAAAGCTGGTGACATTTTTGGCACAATGGATTTAGACTGATTTATCTATACTAAGGGAATTCATTAGATAGTTGTGGACCTTTACTTTCCCTTTGTCTGTACCAAGAAAGGCAAACATTGGACATAATGTGCATTGTACACTTCTTAAAAGAAGGAATTTAGTAGCATTCTATGTATTTCTTTAAAGGATTCTGTGCTAACCATTCACGGTTCTAGTCTTTCATTTATCTGTTCTGGCATTTCTTGGGGTGTGATGTCTAAACACTTACCATCCAAACTGAAATGTAACTATCACTATATTGAATAAATGAAACAATACCAGCTACCTATTACATGATATTCTGAAAGTGCTTCTTGCATCAAGGTATTTGGAAAGTTATATCAGCTCTCGGCTCCTTAAGAGCAAGATATCTCTCTGACAGTTATCTCAGGCTCCCATCCCCTTCTGAACACTGCACCAGGAAGCCAGAATCAGTGTGGTCTAATGAATAGAGCATGGGCCTGGGAGTCAGAAGGTCATAGGTTCTAATCTCAGCTCCTCCACTTGTCTGCTGAATGACTTTGGGTAAGTCACTTAACTTCTCTGTACCTCATCTGTAAAATGGGGATTAAGACTGTGAGCCATATGTGGGACAGGGACTGTGTCCAACCTGAATATCTTGTATCTACCCTAGCAATTAGAACAGTGCTTGGCACATAATACAAGCTTAACAAATACCATAATTCTTATTATTATTAATTTTTATACTCCCCTTTGCTCACAAACCCCCCCCCCCAAAAAAAAATACCCCCAAATCATAAAAGACTATTCTAAGGATGAATTGATGTGTTAAATCCTGTATTCTAACTTCCAACTCCCTCAGTCCTCCAGTCTCCACAAGAGTTTCTACCTTTAAAAATAATTTATTGATTATTTGTGACACTCCAGCGGTAAATACAACCATCCTCATGGCAACAATTTGGCAGCAAAATCAACTTCTGTTCAAGAATATGACATGACTTCCATTTCAAAAGCTGTAGGTCAGAGGCCTGACATTTTGAAGCCCTGCATTTTTCTTCTCCTGGGTTCTCAGCAGCAAAGCAATCTCTATTTGCCTAACTAGCATGGCAGATATCATGTAATAAATGACATTCTACCTTGATGGAAAATCCTTCTGAACTCATCACCCCATGAACAATTATTATTACAAGTGAAAGTAAAAGGATCATTGGTAACTATTGTTTTGATTAGTTATTTAAACAGGTTGCCATAAAACACTTAAATGCATGCTCTCTGAGCATATTCAGGTGCAATATATACACTTTATGTGTTTTCTTGCATATGCGTACCACACAATATCTATATGAGGGTACACATAATAGAGGTTTTGTGCATCTCTGAGGAATTTCACACATACTGATTCTTCACTGACTGACCAGGCAGTACCAGTCAGATACTCCTTCTTTCACTCTCTCCAGCCTGTGGGGCTTTTAGGATAAACTGTTTCCTCTCCTCCTTTCCCCCTTAGCCAGACCTGTTCTTCATTTGTGAAAAGAATCCCCGTGTCTAGGGTTGGCATAAGAAATAGAATATTTAGAATAGGGTTTTCATTTTTTATTAAAGCTGTTTGTGCTATTGATTTCATTTTATTCTTCCCATCCATCAGTTGACTGATGGTACTTACTGAACCCTTACTACATGCAGAGCACTGTACTAAAGACTTGACAGAGTACAAAAGAGCTCCAGTATCTTAGTGCATAATGGGAGTCCAGATGTTATCAGCCTCGTTTCGAAGATATAGGACCCCCCCCCCCCCCACCCCGACCCCGCCAAAAATGTCTAGTGGTTGCCTATCCAACATCCGTGTCAAAAAAAAGTTCCTCACCATGGCTTTAAAGCAGTCATCCCTTTGCCCCCTCATACCTCATCTTATATCTCTCCTTTTACAACCCAGCCAGCATACTTTGCTACTCTACTGCTAACTTTCTTACTGTGCCTTGATCTCACCTGTGTCACTGCCGACGCCTGGTCCACCACACCCTCCCTCCTCAAATCCGACAGTTACTCTTCCCTGCTTCAAAGCCTTATTGAAAGCACATCTCCTTCAAGAGGCCTTCCCAGACTAAGCCTAAATTTTTATCATCTCCCACTCTCTTTTGTGTCACCTGACTCACTTGCTTTACTCTTCTCCGCCCCAACAAGAGTCCCACAACACTTATATATCTGTAATTTTATTTATTTGTATTGATGTCGGTCTTCCCCACTCTACACTGTGAGCTCATTGTAGGCAGGGAATGTCACTGTTTATTGTTGTATTGTACTTTCCCAAGTAGTTAGTACAGTGCTCTGCACACAGTAAGAACTTAATAAATATGACTGACTGACTGAATGAATGAATGAATGACTTAAGCTTCAGGTCCAGATTCCAGAGGAGATTAGAAACAGACTAAATCTCTTCTATCTCAAAATCTTGGTCATCCCATGCAGTCCTCTTGACTCCCAAGACAGGAGCACCAGCACATGTGCATATATGGACAACAAGGGAGAACCAGAAGCTCCTTGGCCCCCTTCATGAGTCATCTGGGGCCATAATAATAACAATAATAATAATAATGGTATTTGTTAAGCACTTACTATGTCCCAAGCACTGTTCTAAGCACTGGGGTAGATACAAGGTCTTCAGTTTGTCCCACATTGGGTTCACAGCCTACACCGCCATTTTACAGATGAGGTAAGTGAGGCACAGTGAAGTTAAGTGACTTGCCCAAAGTCACACAGCTGACTGGTGGCAGAGCTGAGAATAGAACCCATGACGACTGACTCCCAAGCCTGTGTTCTTGCCACTAAGCCATGGTGATTTTCACTAAGCTGCAAAGCTTCTCAAAATGTGCTTTGTGGAGTGAAATGAAATTTGTCCTTTGCAGTTACAGTCCTAAAAGGCATTTATGCTATACCATCCTACTCACTGTACCTCAATCTCATCTATTCATCCATTTATTCATTCAATTGTAATTTTCGAGGGCTTACTGTGTGCACAGCACCGTATATCTTACTTCTGACCTCTCACCCACAACCTGCCTCTTGCCTGGAATCCCCTATCTCTTCATATCAGAGAATTACTCTCCTCACCTTCGAAGCTTTATTGAAAGCACGTCTCCAAGAGTCCATACCTGACTGGGCCCTCATTTCCTCTACTCCCACTCCCTTCTGTGACACCCTGATTTGCTTCTTTATTTCACCCCCATTCCAGCCCTACACCATTTATGTACATATCAGTAATTTATTTATTTACATTAATGTCTGTCTCCCCCTCTAGACTCACTATGACTCATAAGCTCACTGTAAGCCGGGAATGTGCCTACCAAATTTGTTATATTGTTACACTGCACTCTGCCAAGAGCTTAGTTCAGTGCTCTGCACACAGTAAGCATTCAATAAATATGATTGATTGGTTGATGGATTGTTCTCCCTTAGGACAACAATAAAGCAGTGATGGTTAACCAAATATACTAAACATGGCTCTGCCCAGATTCTCCAACTAAGCCAGGCTTGTTTTAGAGAACTATGCTGCAGTCACGGAAGTTCTGTGATTCCCTGCAGTCCTTCACAGAGTGGTTAATTCAGGAGGTTCCTGGGGGGATTTTTCCAGCAAAATCAAGACTAGGGTGGTTCTTGATTTACATTCTCTTAGTGGATTCAGTTTTCTGGGGCTGTCCACAGTGAGCATTCCTGATGCAGGTGTCATAGCAGGCAATTTGAGATCCTCCTAAAGGCATAGGCAGCCAGGTAAATAACTTCCTCTCTGACCCTATCCTGTCTACCATCTTTAACACTGGCCAGATCTGGGGTCCCTGGGGGATCCTTGGCCTTCTGTTTTTACCTGCTGGAACTCAATGGTTATTTTGTTAGGTGGGCAGAACGGCATTGCTGCCAGTAAGTGGCCACTCTCACACTCCTAGCCCTGAGTGTCTGCATGGAGTAGTCTCAGTGGGCATTTTACCAGAAACATCTGGCTGCCCAGCCTATCCCTAGGGGGAGAACTGAGTTCAGAGTGCTTTTTTGAGTTGAAAAATTAAATTGAACCTGGCATAGCCAAAGTGGAACTGGGTCTCCAGGCACAAATTTGCCATGATAAACATATAAAGGCATAAATATAACATATAAAAACAACAGGGATCAACATTAAAGGACATAAACATATAAGCACATTTAGGTACTTCTGAAATGCTTTTCTCTTTGCACTGTTTTATGAAAGGACTACTGAACTTTAATGCAGATTGTTTCTTACAATGCACTCTCACTTGAGAGACCTCTACAAAGTTAACTTTGCTTAAACATGACCAGTCACTTATTCCACAATATTCAATCATCTGTCACCAGATCCTGTCTGTTCTATCTTCAAAACACTAAAATTCACCCTTTCCTTTCCATCCAACCAGAACAGTGCTCTGCAGACAGTAAGTGCTCAATAAATACAATTGAATGAATGATCCAAGCACATATATCCTACCTTGGGATACTGCATCAACCTCCTTTCTGAACTTCCTGCCATCTGCTTCTTCCCACTCCCACCCTTCACTCTGCTGACTGAATCATTTTTCTAAAAAAGCTTTCAGCCCATGTTTCCCCACTGCTTAAGAACCTCCAGGGCTTTCCCATTCACTTGCACATCGAAGAGAAACGTTTCACCATTGACTTTTAAGCAATCAATCACTTTGTCCCCACTTACCTTACCTTGCTGATTTCCTACTTCAAGCCAGTCTGCACAACTTGCTCCTCTAACAACAACTTACTCACTGTACCTAGGTCTTTTATTGTAGACAATGATCCCTTGCCCATTACCTCTTTCTGGCCTATAACTCCCTCCCCCTTCATAAATGACAAACTAACTTTCTCCCCACATTCAAAGTCTTATTAAAATCACATCTCCTCTAAGAGGACTAAGCCCTTATTTCCCCTACTGCTTCTCCATCTGGCATCATTTATGAACTTGGATCTTTACCCTTTAAGCCCTTGTTAATCATTCCACCCTCAGTCCAACAGTACTTAAGTCTTGTCTTCTGCTGTCAAGTCATTTACACATCTCTCCCAGAACACCCCTCCTCCACCTGCAACCATTCTGTTAGTATATCCATAGATTTTTCTTGGTAAAAATACAGAACTGGTTTACTATTGCCTTCTTCCAAGCAGTAAACATGAGTCTCCACCGCTGACTCTCTCCCATGATGCTGCTGTCCAGCACAGCTGAGTTTTGACGTGTAGCAGATTGCCTTCCACTTGCTAACCACTGCCTGAGCTAAGATGGAATGGATATGCCTCTGCTTGACTCTCCCTCCTGTAGCCAAGACTGATAGTATACTGGAAACTCTTCAGTCATGATCCTGAGACGGGTAGTACTTATGTACATATCCGTAATGTATTTTACTGCCTTTCTTCTCCTCCAGACTGTAAACTCTTTGTGAACAGGGAATTTGTTTGCCAGCTATATTGTTCTATATTCTTTCAAGAACTTAATACAGTGCTCTGCACCCAGGTGGCACTCAAAATACCACTGATTGATCCTCAACCTTTGAAACATTCAAACTAATATGAGCAGAGAGATTAATGTCCATTTCAATTTAGCATTAGTGACCTATAGCCTAATCATAGATATTGATAGCACTCTACTCTGTTAAAGCCAAGGTGTCATTTTGCTGAATATTTTGTGAAAGATAACACATCACAAATGAAACATTTACATATGTATGCATAAAAATTCTACTCAAAGCTTTTTCTTTTTGATATAGGATTACACTGCTCTCTGATCATGTAACTACTGGGGTTTTCATCATAGTTTAACATTTTACATCTATGTCATTTTGACCAATTTTTGCATTTTGAACACATTAATGCACTTTTCATTATTTATGCTACATACAGTTGCCACACCCTGAAGGGAAACACTCAAGAAGATATGGAAATAATTCAAAACCACTTCACTGAATCAGTCAGGCATTACAGGGTGACAATGTCTAAAGAACTTACGTACTATATCAGCATGTAAAAGGAAACTATACCCCAACCTAAAAAAATCTCTATTGGCAACAACAGAGGTGAATGCTATTACCAAAGTATTCCACTCACCAAAGATCCAATGACAGGCACCGGTTTAGAAAACTGAATCAAGAAAGCTAACAAAGTATTTGGGGGGTTGTCCACCAGAGTGTGGCAGCAGTGTAGTATTAGCTTCAGACCAGATAAAAGGTTTACAGATTAGTAGTGTTGTCAAACCTTCTCTATGATTCTGATATCTGGAAGCCATATCCCATGTGAGCATTCCAATCAGTATCACTTACGTGTTTTACACAAAAGCAAATGTCAGGATGGAATCATGGAAAACTAAATCCTAGAAGGAAGTCAGTTTCCTAATACTGAAACTATTATGGTTACCTCAACACTGGTACACGAGCTAGGCCTTGTGATGAGAACAGATCATAATAATAATTAGGGTATTTGTTAATCACTTACTATGTGCTAAGCACTGTTCTAAGTGCTGGGGTAGATACAAGATAATCAGTTTGTCCCACGTGAGGCTCACAGTCTTAATCCCCATTTTACAGATGAGGTAACTGAGGCACAGAGATGTTAAGTGGCTTGCCCAAGGTCCCACAGCAGACAAGTGGTGGAGCTGGGATTAGAGATCAAGTCCTCTGACTCCCAAGCCCATGCTCTTTCCACTACGCCACGCTGCTTCCTTGACAAAAATAAGACAGCCAAATAACTGCTGAACAGTGATTTGAAATTGGGAAATGGAAAGCAAGGATCGAGGAATCATTTCAATGATTTAATGAAACAAGCCTCCAAAAATGTTCAGTCTCAGCAAAATGTAGGAAGTCAACTGCCACAGACAGTCCAACACGGCACATTGCAATCAAAAAAAGAGACAACTCCTTCTGAACAGAAGTTTCAAAAGGATAGAGAGGGATTCAAAATTAGAAAGAGCGAACAGCAAACCTGACAGCACAAAAAGGAAATACCTATTTGTGTGCAGAAAGGCATGCCTGTCTTGGAAAATGTCACCATTAGTGGTGTCTTTTTCAATCAAGGGCAACTATACACAAATCTATTTGTGTGTGTGAGTGTGTGTGTGCATGCCCGCGCGTGTGTGTATTAATTCATTTCCTAAAAGTAGAATGTTAAGTGTGTGGGTATAAACAATGAATTAAAAGCATTAACTGAGGAATTGGAGCAAACATAATTCGAATTTGAGATTCAATTTCTAACTTCAAAATAGTTTCAAAAACTTTTCCATTAAAACAAAATACCCCTTTAAACTGAGAAGATGTTTAAACAGAAAGGGATTCTTAACAACTATAATTCATTTTCATGAAAACAGTCCCTTATGTTTTGTTTGATAAAGAACTCCATATTGGACAAAATTTAACTTTTTAGTAAGCCCCTTGCAGTATAAAAATAAAAATCATTATTTTGCCTCCTTTGAATATATTTCATTATACCTACGTCTACAACATTTTGAACTTATGATTTTTTAAAAATGACTCTGGGAATGTGGTGAATAATTACACCTATTTTACTAAAAATATGTTTCAAAATGAATTGCATTTTTATAAGGAAACACTCTTACTTGAATTTAAAAATACATGTATTCTTCCATACCAGCCATTTTGAAAAAAAAATCATAATGTTTAATGTTTTCAAGCTTTGGGATGATAGTTCATTTTTGTGTTGTGGAAGCTTATTTTTCCTTTATTTGTTTCTGCAACTTCCTTAGGTCCATGACCTCTACTGTCTACATAAGCCTGAAATAGTTAACTATCATTTTCATAGTGTCAGTCCTTTCCTAAATATCCCTCAGAATTTTAAATAAAAATAAAGTAAAAAAGAAGTAGAAAGGTTTCTGTGGGTGAAATAAATTCACATATATGTATGTATAAATATATTAGTCTTTCGAGGTCTATAATGAAATGGAATGACACAATGATACAAAGATGTAAGATAGTATCCTAACCTTGAGGAGAATGGTAAGAGTGGAAAGAGCAGAAATGCAAAAACAGAAATCTCTGTATTTGCCCCTCTCTGTTATCTGGCTTTCTCTGTGGGGAACTTCCTTCACTTCTGCCTAGGTCTCTCCTCTCTTTCTGATTCCCATCTTTCTTCTTCTGGTTAGATAAAGAACTGAAACTAGTTCTCATAGTGGCACTTTCCAGTAGTCACACACTGCCTCCGTGGCAAAGAGAAAGCTGTCAGAAGCCCTTCGTTACCTCATTTGGGAAATT
Source organism: Tachyglossus aculeatus (assembly GCF_015852505.1). Classification (NCBI taxonomy): domain Eukaryota; kingdom Metazoa; phylum Chordata; class Mammalia; order Monotremata; family Tachyglossidae; genus Tachyglossus; species Tachyglossus aculeatus. The sequence continues at coordinate 78,118,900 of NC_052069.1, forward strand.
TAATGAATCAGACAAGAGGTCAGATGCTGAAACATTTCTTACTATAGGTGACCTGAAGTTGGGACTAGAAGACACTGTGACTCTTTTTGTTACCTGTCATAACACACAAAAGGGAGCAAGCAGGACCACGGGAAATTCTTGACAAACCACATGAGTGGCATTGGTAGTTATGGTAATAATGGTGGGGAGCCCACATTAATTCACCACTTCACTTTCTTCGTCAAATGGGATGGTAATTTTTAATTTCCTGCAAGCATGCTTCCATTAAAAATATGTTTTTCTGGATGACATAGAGATCTACTGAGGTTTAGTGTTATTGATTTGATGAGGGAAAAAATGATATTTAACATCGCAGTATTTTAGTAGTGTTATTTAATAATGGATGGAAACAACAACTTAGGCCAGAAATTATAAATGTTTAGTTCACATGAAATGGCCAGAATGTAAACATCTCCTCTAGAGGAACAATTATTTCTATTTATTTATTAACTTTCCACCACACCATTTCCAGTATTCACCCCACAGTGGATGCTCAAAAAATGTTGCTTACTAACTGGGCACGATCACATTAAAAACCTAGGTCAGTCACACTTCAAGATATGCTTACTTCAACCAAGTGGTGTTGGGTGAGACTTAAGGAAAGAATGGTTGATAGTAGGGTACCCCAATAACTACTGTATGGTGGAGCAGAAATTGACTAGCCAAACTGATAATGACACTGCAGTCAATAAAATATGGCTCTGTTTTGAGAAGTTTGGTGGACTCTAGAGGTAAAGAAGCAAGAGTGAAAACAGCACCAAGTGCTGCAGACATCTAATTTAACACAAAACAGTTTTTGGGTGTGCACAGTGGGGTTGGAACTGTAGATCTCATATTGGCCTTTTTAGCCAAACATGCACCCAATAGCTAGATTACTTTAGATTGTAAATTTATTCACTTGGAAAGCACATTTCCCTCTTGATCATTGACTTCAGAAGGCTAGAAATGATTTCTTGTAAGGGCATTCACTTTGCCTGTGAAATTTAGGGTACCTCCCAAAATAACTAGCATTGGCTCAGAGATTTACTCACAACTTAAAATATCTGCCAAAATTAATTTGAACAATGAAAACATTTAAAATAAGCACAATACATCATAAGAATTATTAGGAGCAGTAATATCATTCTACATGAAAAATAACATTTTGAGCTATGCCTAGAATAATTTAACAAAAGACACATTATGTTTTAGTAACAGTTTGAGTTGTGCTGCTTCATGGGGATTTTACTACATTGGAGTGTGAAATAAATTATTTTAATTCATGGTTTAAAATTAAAATTTCAACAAATTGGAATATATGCATTGATGGGCAAAATATTACTTGTGTCATTTACAACAGCCACAGTTCATATTGGACAAAAAGACATTTATTTGATTAAATTACCTCTTTCATAGCACAAGCCTTTCTCATAGAAAGGGAGAGGAGTATATTTTGGAGATTTTTTTCACTGAATGGCAAGAGCCATCTTGCCATGCATCTGGAATCCAAATGAAAGCAGTGTCATCTTTTGTGATGCAGTTAGCCTATGCCATAAGCTAACGTTTCCATTTTGTTTGCTAAAAGCAAACACCAAAAGCAGCATAGCCAGATGGAGCACAGACCTGAGAGTCAGAGGACTTGAGTTCTAATCGTTTCTCCACCAGCTGACTGCTGGGTGACCTTGGAGAAGTCACTTACCTTAGATTAGAACCCATTTCAATCAATCAGTGGAATTAATTGAGTGCTTTCTGTGCATAGAGCATTGAAATAAGCACTTGGGAGAGTACAGTGCAATAGAATAGGTAGACACGATTGCTGCCCACAAAGAGTTTACAGATTAATAATAATAATAATGATAATAATAATAATTGTGGTATTTGTGAAATGATTACTATGTGCCAGGCACTGTACTAAGCATTGGGGTGGATACAAGCATATTGGGTTGAACACAGTCCCTGTCCCCTGTGGGACTCACAGTCTCAATCGCCATTTTACAGATGAAGTGACTGAGGCAGAGAAGTGAAAAGAAACATGCCCAAGGTCACACAGCAGACAAGTAGCAGAGCCAGCTTTAGAACCCACTTCCTCTGAATCCCAAGCCCATGCTCATGGCACTAGGCCATGCTACCTCCACAGTTTAGAGATCTGTGACAATCTGGCCTGTGCTCTTTCACTGAGCCTCTCCAGACTTTCCATCCCCCAACCTATGTCCACCAACTCTCTTAGCCAGGGGACTAAACGAGGAGAGTCAATCATTGGTACTAATCGAGTGTTTACTGTGTGTGGAGCACTGTACTAAGTTCTTTGGAGAGTACAATATAACAGAGTTGGTAAACATGTTCCCTTCCTACAGTTACCTTAGGGACAGATATCAATTATCAATAAAAAACTGACTGATATGTACTGTGGGAACTGATGGTGGGGTGAATATCAAGTGCTCAAAGAATACAGATCCAAATGCATAGGCAACACAGAAATAAGAGGGAGTTAGGAAAACTGGTCTAATTGGGGAAGGCCTTTTGGAGGAGATGTGATCTTTAAAAGGTTTTGAAGGTGGGGGAGAGTGGTGGTATATAGGATATTAAGTGGGAGGGAGTTTCAGGTCAGAGGGAAGACATGGGATAGGGGTCAGTGGCGAGAAAGGCGAGATCAAAACACAGTGAGCAAGCTGGTGATAGAAAAGTAAAGTGAGCAGGCTGGACCAAGTAGGAAATTAGTGAGGTAAGGTAAGAGGGGCGAGCTAACTGACAAGAAGGTGTAATTGGCGACCTTAAAGGAGGCAGTTTCCATGGAGAGATGGGGGTAGAAACTAGATTGGAGGGGAAGAAGATTGAAGAAGAAGTGGAAGAAGAGACAGATTTAGACAATTCACTTTCTGAAGGAATTTGAAAAGGAATGGTAGGAGGGAGATGAAGGGAGTGGAAAAAGAGACAGATTTAGACAACTCACTTTCTGAAGGAATTTGAAAAGGAATGGTAGGAGGGAGATGAAGTGATAACTGGAGAGGGTTTTTTTTTTTCAGGATAGATGAGTCCTCAGAGCTCAGGAAGGTGTTGACAGGTTAAGTGAGAGCAGGACAGTGCTGCACTGGCAATCTCCCTGAGAAGCATCACTTATATTCCTCAGGAAAAGCAGCTATGTGTCCTAGGGCCTCTGGGCTCAATTGTCACAAAAACCCCAAATTACAAGTCTCCTTTTGTTACCTTAAAAATTATGTTGGGATCTGTTACATTTCTCTCTTGCGCTTGTTAAATTGCTGGAACTTTGCGTCACGTGAGCATATTCAGTATCACGATGTCACGATGCAAATGTACTATTGCTTCATTGTATTGAATAATAAATTAATGGTATTTATTTATGTAGTGAGGGCTTACTATGTGCAGGGCATTTGGGAGAGAATCGTACAAGAGAATTGGCAGGTACATTCCCTGCGCATAATGATCTTACAGTCTAGAGGGAGAGCCAGACATTAATATGAATAAATAATTTATAATAAATATTTTAAAGATATGCACAAAAGTGCTATGAGGTTGGGGTAGGTAAATGTCAAATATCCAAGGTCACAGATTCAAGTGCATCCAAGTGAATACAACAACAGTTCTAAATCAGAATTTTGAAGTAAATGTCATATTGAAACCAGAGATTATGGCATTATTTTCCAGATACTGATATTCTCAGCCTGTGTCTGTGGCAAGAAATAAATGTCTTGGCAAGGAATGAAGTCACATATGGGAATGGGTGCGACTTTCTCAATGCAACACTGTAGGTGTTGGTTTAGATTCTCAATGGCCAAACCATATTTATCCTCAACACATGTCCTACTCAACTGAGGGAAGGCTTCCAGAAAAAAAATCTCTTCTGATTGGCCAAAAGTATATGATAAACAGAGAGGCAACAGAACCAAGACCTAAGCAATCTACCAGCTTCTGCAACACACCATAGTAGAGGGTACAAAAACCTCCCTTTCCTCACGATTAAGTAGATTTATACATGTAATCTAATATCAATCAACCATATTTATATAGTGCTTACTGTGTGCAAAGCACTGTATTAAATGCTTGGGAGAGTAAAATATAACAGACACATTCTACCACAGTTGACACTGACAGTGCAATTGGGTGATAAATCATCAATCAACATGATCAATTATTTTGAAATGTGATATCTGGAATTTAGGCCATTTTTAAAGTGTATCATGAATAAATGCACTTTTTAAAATATCCTGTAATATCTCCTGTCCCTATTTTATGAGGAATCTCTACCATTTTTGGTTAAGTAACTCTTGTGATCGGTTTTTGCTTCTGTCTTTTGTGAAACCCTTGTCCTTTTCCCAGCAGAGTTTCGGCATAGAATTCAAACCAGGATTTGATTACTTTTTGAATGACATTGGAATTTGATACTCTTCTATGTATGCTGACAGGTAAGGGGTGAGATTGGCTTCAATTATTTGCACCAGAAATGAATAATGTTGCTGAAAAAGCAATTGCCATGCAGATCTTGCAAGTAAGAATACATGCTAAAGTGAAATGTCATTAAAAAAAGTTTAAGCCCAATGTTAATCCATTTTTACCACTTTTTAAAAAGTCCAACAATTAACTCAAATTACATGTCCTACTCCAAAGTAAAAGGCTATATTTGTAAACCCACATTCATTTTCATGATATTATGAAGGAAAAATGAATTAAGAAAAATCACGTTCTTGGTAGTGGAAGAGTTTTAAAAAAACATGTATTTATTATTTTTTAAATTTTCATGGGTTCATTCTAGGGATGATAATAATAAGAATAAAGGGGTTTTTTTTGGTTTTTTGGTTTTTTTTTTTTGGTTCAGTGCTTACTATGTTCCAAACAGCATAGCCTAATGGAGAAAGCAAGGGCCTGGGAGTGAGAAGGGCCTAGGTTCTAATCCAGGATCTGCCAAATGCTTGGTATGTGACCTTCGAAAAATCACTTAACTTCTCTCAACCGTAAAATGGGTAAACTTTTCTCCTTCCTCCTTAGACTGTGAGTCCTGTGCAAGACAAGGACTGTGTCCAACTTGATGATGATAGTATTTATTAAGTGCTTACTATGTGCAAAGCACTGTTCTACCCCAGCACTTAGTACATGTCTGGCACATAGTGAATGCTTAACAAATACCACAAAAAAAGGCACTGGGGATTTACATAAGAATCAGGTTCCACATAGGGCTCAAAGTATAAGTAGGAGGAAGAACAGGTATTGAATCCCTATTTTGCAAATGAGGAAACTGAGACACAGAGAAGTTAAGTGCCTTGCCCAAAGATACACAGAAACATGAGTAAATGGCGGAGCTGGAATTATAACCCAAGTCCTCTGACTTTCTGGCCTATGCTCCAATTCTGTATCACAGAATGAAGCTCCCACTGACAGAGTTAAACCAACTGTGGGGCTGCTCTGGACTGTAATTTTGGGGTAGACAGCAATCTGTGGCTGACCTCATCCTAAGGCACAGTAACTCTACTCTGACCGTTCACAATGGTAAGTTTGGGAGGGCTCATCAGTGCAACTGTAAGTTATGGCATGAGAGGCAACACAGTCTGATTTATTCCAAGTTGTAGACCCCACCATAGAAATTATGCTACTGGGAGAAACTTTGAGGGGCCATCTGCCTCAAGATTGATCTGAATACAGCATTCAAGACAGACGGATGTCTGTATCAGTCACAAATTTCTTCTTTAAGAAGGCTGCAAATTAGAGGGGAAGATAATTAACAATATTGCCCTGATGTTAAATGCCAAGGGGCCTTACCTAGGGATATCCTTCACATAGATCTTAACCTACATTTGGGCTTCAGAAGGCATGGAGAGTCTGTCTTGCTGTGAGTCTGAGTTTCAAAAGCTCCTTTTTAATAATGTTTGTTAATATTTGTGCCCATTCCTAAGCTTAATGTACTCTGAGTGAAGGCACAGATTCATTCATTCATTCATTCATTCATTCGCATTTATTGAGTGCTTACTGTGTGCAGAGCACTGTATTAAGCGCTTGGGAAGTACAAGTTGGCAACATATAGAGACGGTCCTTACCCAACAGTGGGCTCACAGTCTAGAAGGGGGAGACAGAGAACAAAACATATTAACAAAATAAAATAAATAGAATAAATATGAGCAAGTAAAATAGAGTAATAAATACATACAAACATATACATATATACAGGTGCTGTGGGGAATGGAAGGAGGTAAGGCAGGGGGGATGGAGGGGGGAGGGGGGGGAGAGGAAGGAGGGGGCTTA